>NC_050190.1:27048815-27056315 GCF_008315115.2 Sander lucioperca | reverse complement strand
ACTAGCTACACCAAACACGTCTTCTTTCTGCCTCCCGGTTGCGTAGGCAAGCAGTGATGACGTTGCCGAGAAATCCGTGTATAAGCACCTGATTGTTCTGTAAAGTTGTTGTGGAGACAATAAAAAGACTTCTGATATGCTCCCGGTGTGGTATGGCGACGCGCCCGGTGGAGAATCAGAGTTAGGTCTCCTGCACACTGGCTGTGTGGCGTGAGCGTGGCGTTTCTGTAGCGTGTCTGTACGGACAAGGCTAGCAGCTAGCAAGGCTAGCGTACACATGGATGTTTCCCATTGATAAAATGAAATAATAGCGTGTTCTTCAACTTTATTTTGTCAATATTTTTGTGTTTGCACATATTTCGATATATATATATTTTTATGGGGAGAGTTGTGGAAATGTACTGCACTCAAGCAGTAGTATACTTCATGTTAAACATAAATATAAACATAAATATAAATATATACTATATAATATTTGAAAATCGATAATTATTTATTATTTATTATTTTTTAAATGACATTTATATCTTCATTTATGTCAAAACCTCGAGACTTTCACGCCACGCAGCCGACACGATCACACCACGCAGCCAGTGTGCAGGAGGCCTAAGATGCGAAGGAGGGAAGCAAGTGAAGGACACAGGGAGGCAATTTAAGGACTTGGCACGTCAGCTTGGCTGCTTGAATGTACTTGTTGTATAACCGTGTTAACAGGTAACATGTTGCCTGTAGACATCGGAGAAATCTTTTCAGTCGGTGAGAAACATTTCTCTGCTATTGAAGGAGACAAAGAGAGAGACATTCTGGATGTACCGGTCAATAAATAACCTGCACAGCTACATCTGCTTTTCCTTTTCTTTTCTGTGTGTGTGTGTGTGTGTGTGTGTGTGTGTGTGTCTGTGTTTCTGTGTGTCTCAGTCTCTGTGTGTGTGTGTGTGTGTGTGTGTGTGTGTGTGTGTGTGTGTGTCTCTGTGTGTGTGTTTCTGTGTACCTGTGTGTGTGTGTGTGTGTGTGTGTGTGTGTGTGTGTGTGTGTGTGTGTGTGTGTGTTTCTGTGTGTGTGTGTCTGTGTGTGTGTGTGTGTGTGTGTGTGTGTGTGTGTGTGTGTGTCTGTGTGTGTGTGTGTGTGTGTGTTTCTGTGTGTGTGTGTGTGTGTCTCTGTGTGTGTGTGTGTGTGTGTGTGTGTGTGTGTGTGTGTGTGTGTGTGTGTGTCTCTGTGTGTGTGTGTGTGTCTCTCTGTGTGTGTGTGTGTGTGTGTGTGTGTGTGTGTGTGTGTGTGTGTGTGTGTGTGTGTGTGTGTGTCTGTTTACCCTCAGTGTACAGTATGAGTGCTGCTGATAGTAACTCCTCCACACATCCCTGACATCTCTATAATCCTCGTTAGAGAAACCACCTCGGGAGGATTTTAGCTACAGCCGTCTGTTTGATTCTTCTGGCTGCTCACTGCTTTGAAGGATCTTGTTGCTGCTGCCCGTCACTGTCGTCGCCGTAATCCAGGAGGAAAAACCAACAGACTGTGAGGGATTATTGTCAAAGTAAAACCCTAAAAAATAAGAGCTCATTTAGAAATGTCGCTCATATGCTTTTATCTCCGAGCTTCACGTGGACACGATTAGCATATTTATAAAACGTGAGCTGGACACCGTTAAAGTGGCCATATTATGCTCATTTTCAGGTTCATAACTCAGTCCCTCCAGAATAACGTGATCATGTGATCTCATAATTCAATGCATAATCAGCTAAAGTCCGCATATTTATGTGGGGGGCCGCATTTTTTCAAATACGCCGCACGCCACACTCACGCCACGCAGTCGACACGATCACGCCACGCAGCCGACGCGATCACGCCACGCAGCCGACGCGATCACGCCACGCAGCCGACGCGATCACGCCACGCAGCCGACGCGATCACGCCACGCAGCCGACGCGCTCACGCCACGCAGTCGACACGATCACGCCACGCAGCTGACACGATCACGCCCCGCATTTTTTCAAATACGCCGCACTTTCGCCCGCATAAATTGAAGATTTCCGCGCAAAATATGCGGGACTTGCATGACTTCATAACCCCCTGCATTTTCGTTGCAAAAAAGTCACAAATACCTTAGCAGAAACAAGCAACAAGATCCTTCAAAGCAGTGAGCAGCCAGAAGAATCAAACAGACGGCTGTAGCTGTCGTGTGAAATCCTCCCGAGGTCATTTCTTTAAGGCCCTGACCCACCAACCAGACGGCCGACCGTCGGCAGTAAAGTCAGTCGGACTGATCAGTCGGGTCCCCGAGGTCCAAAAAATGCCTCAGAACACACTGAGGAGACGCCGACTTGAGCGTACGCTCTGCTCGTAATACGTCTCCATAGCAGCAGGCGGCGCTGCTCTGTATTGTTTCCATTAACAGTCTGATTGTTTCCCAGAAAATGAAATATTGGACGAACGCGTCACGTGGGTCTGGTTTCTCCAGAAATTCACAGCCAGACTGTCATGGCGGCTCGTTCAGAATACGATCTCATATTGGACTAAAATAGTTCACCGAAACGTGTTTCTGAAAACATTTGAAGAGAGAAATAGGCCGTGCAGCTGCTGAATCTGTCTTCATTTCAGATCAACAAAGGTCAGTTTAACAGATTTTACTCAGATTTTGAGAGACTCATCTGCTCCCCATTTCCTGGTGAATCCCGACTGTCCTGTCTCTGACTGTCCTGTCTCCGACTGTCCTGTCTCTGACTGTCCTGTCTCTGACTGTCCTGTCTCTGACTGAACATGTCAGGTCGGCCAAAATGAAGGCTGACGGCTCCTCCAACAGACGACGGCACGAACACACCGACCAGACTCGAGTCACCGACCTCACCAGACGGTCCAACGGCCGATAATCGGGCTGGTGTGTCTTCTCTCTTACGTGGATTATAGAGATGTCAGGGATGTGTGGAGGCGTTACTATCAGCAGCGCTCGTACTGTACACTGAGTGTGAGCAGTGTTTTGCCATTGAGAATGAGCTAGCATGCTAACGGTTAGCCCCCTAGCCCCCTCGTCTCAGCTAGTGACGTAGAAAGCCGTGCAGATTTTGACCAGCTCACCCAGAGACTGAAGGCAGGACACATTCAGAAACCGTATCTCACTCTAAACACCATGGATGGATTTTTAAAGTTTGTATGAAGCACCAGAGACACAAAATAACTCCCCAAATCCCAGAAAAAGTGTTTTTTTTCATAATATGGGCACTTTAACGGGCGAAAGCACACACAAACTGTGGAGGAATGAATGCATGTTGTTGGTGTTTTTGGCGTCCTGTTTTCGCAGCGCTAACATGCTGCCATGTCAGTCTGTGTTCACGTTGAACTCCTGCAGTTCTTCTCTCGAGGAGCAGAGACGTTTCTTTGCTCAAACCCAGTTTGTGTCGTGTGTGAGTGGAATTTCTATTTGATTTATTTCAACGTAATCCACCTGTAATCTGCCCCGGCGATAATCTGCTTACAGCTGTTGCAGTGAAAACAAGAAGAGATGTGGCTTTCTAGCCACAAATCCTGCATTTCAAATGTTATTTAAGTAAAAAAGTAGTAAACGTTCTGTAAACCAAGAACTAACTGAAGCCACTTTTACCCATCATGCACTGCAGACCTGAATTTCTAACAATCTGGACAGTTAACTGTGTGTATGTGTGTCTGTGCGTGTGTGTATGTGTGTGTGTCTTTGTGTGTGTCTGTTTGTCTGTCTGTCTGTCTGTGTGTGTGTGTGTGTGTGTGTGTGTGTGTGTGTGTGTGTGTGTGTGTGTGTATCTGTGTCAGACAACATCCTAATATTCATGATTAAAGGAAGATTACAGTGTTTTCCAACCAGCTATAATCTGCCAACATGGTACCCATCAAAGTACGACCCCTGCTGCATATTACACCCAACTCAACAGGAGAATCAAACTGTTGCACACATACTAAACAGATGTTTCTACTATAAAGGACTGTATGTGTCCAGACATGACCGTCTGGTTGATCTGGTTGCTAAGGACTTGCTAAAGATAAACTATGGACATGATAGCAAGATCTGCAAGCACAGCACTGTAACATTAACCTGGTTCATCATCACACATCTGACAGGGACTACTTCACAAACATCCCAAACTCTCCTGACGTTGTAATCGTAAACGAGGTTATGAAGTCTGTATGTATCTGTGAGGTGGGCTGCTGTTCTCATCTGTATATGGACATTAGTTACTATTCAAAATTATTGAAATATCAATCTTTGGTAGATCTCATTCACCAACTTGGATATAAGTGTAAATTAATAACTTTGGTATTTGGAAGTCTGGGACATGTCCATAAGGATGTTTGTGTGTGTGTGTGTTTCTGTGTGTGTGTGTGTGTGTGTGTGTGTGTGTGTGTGTGTGTGTGTTTCTGTGTGTGTGTGTGTGTGTGTGTGTCTGAGTGTGTGTGTGTGTGTGTGTGTGTGTGTGTGTGTGTGTGTGTGTGTGTTTCTGTGTGTGTGTGTGTGTGTGTGTGTGTGTGTGTGTGTGTGTGTGTGTGTGTGTGTGTGTGTGTATGCGTGTGTGTGTGTCTGTTTTACTGAGTCTGAGTGTGTGTGTGTGTGTGTGTGTGTGTGTGTGTGTCTGTGTATGTATCTGTGTGTGTGTGTGTGTGTGTGTGTGTGTGTGTGTGTCTGTGTGTGTGTGTGTGTGTGTGTGTGTGTGTGTGTGTGTGTCTCTTTGTATGTATCTGTGTGTGTGTGTGTGTGTGTGTGTGTGTGTGTGTGTGTGTGTGTGTGTGTGTGTGTGTGTGTGTGTGTGTGCGTGTATGCGTGCGTTACCCACACTGCACCACCAGGTGGATCAGAGCCTCTCTGGGCTTCACGTTGAAGCCGTTGTACTGGCTGGTCTGGCAGCGGTACGTCCCGCTCATCTCCCTCGTCACGTTGCTGACCCTCAGGACGCCGTCGTAGCTCTCCGTCTGCTCCGAGCCGTCGGGCATCAGAGCCGCCGCTCCCCCGCTCTCCTCCGCCCGCGACCACAGGATGATGGGTTTGGGTTTCCCTGACACCAGACACTGCAGGTCCACGGTGTCACCCTCCTGAGCGATGAGGTGAGAGCGCCCCCTGGGGACGCTCAGCTCTGGAGGAACTGCACACAAACATATATATTTATTGTGTGTATATATATATATATATATATATATAAAATATGCTGGCTCTATACACGCTAAAAGTATCTTATAACATTATGGAAAGGATCCCTACAGAGATAGACCTTTTAGTTAAAGAGTAAGATCCTTTTAGTTTAACATGAAACAGCTCCGAAATCACCATCACCAAACTACACCAGACTCCATGTAAATAATCAGGACTTTTAGCGTGTATAGAGCCAGCATATTTCCACCAGACTCCATGTAAATAATCAGGACTTTTAGCGTGTATAGGGCCAGCATATTTCCACCAGACTCCATGTAAATAATCAGGACTTTTAGCGTGTATAGAGCCAGCGTATTTCCACCAGACTCCATGTAAATAATGAGTACTTTTAGTGTGTATAGAGCCAGCATATTTCCACCAGACTCCATGTAAATAATCAGTACTTTTAGCGTGTATAGAGCCAGCGTATTTCCACCAGACTCCAATAAATAATGAGTATTTTTAGTGTGTATAGAGCCAGCATATTTCCACCAGACTCCATGTAAATAATCAGTACTTTTAGCGTGTATAGAGCCAGCGTATTTCCACCAGACTCCATGTAAATAATGAGTATTTTTAGTGTGTATAGAGCCAGCATATTTCCACCAGACTCCATGTAAATAATCAGTACTTTTAGCGTGTATAGAGCCAGCATATTTCCACCAGACTCCATGTGAATTATCAGGACTTTTAGCATGTATAGAGCCAGCATATTTCCACATGTAAATGAATTAAGGGTTTATTTCAACCAAACCAGAGTGGTGATTGTTGGAACAGTGGAAAGATGAACCAAGACGGCTTTTCATAGTTTTATTTAGTTTCTGCCCACTTTGAATGAAGTGTGTTTTACGCTGATAAAAGTACTGATTATTTACATGGAGTCTGGTGGAGTTTGGTGATGGTGATTTCAGGGCTGTTTCATGTTAAACTAAAAGGATCTTCAAACCCACCAGCCTTCAGAGGAAGGACGCCTAAACACCCGCCCGTGGTGATGTTGTGACTGAGTGAATATATGTTGTGACTGAGTGAGGAGATGTTGTGACTGAGTGAGGAGATGTTGTGACTGAGTGAGGAGAGATTGTGACTGAGTGAGGAGATGTTGTGACTGAGTTGTGACTGAGTGAGGAGAGGTTGTGACTGAGTGAGGAGAGTTGTGACTGAGTTGTGACTGAGTGAGGAGAGTTGTGACTGAGTGAGGAGATGTTGTGACTGAGTGAGGAGAGTTGTGACTGAGTGAGGAGAGTTGTGACTGAGTGAGGAGAGTTGTGACTGAGTGAGGAGTTGTGACTGAGTGAGGAGATGATGTGACTGGATGAGGTGTTGTGACTGAGTGAGGAGAGTTGTGACTGAGTGAGGAGAGGTTGTGACTGAGTGACTGACCGGTAGTGGAGGAGATGTTGTGACTGATTGAGGAGAGTTGTGACTGAGTGAGGAGATGTTGTGACTGAGTGAGGAGAGATGTGACTGAGTGAGGAGATGTTGTGACTGAGTGAGGAGAGTTGTGACTGAGTGAGGAGATGTTGTGACTGAGTGAGGAGAGTTGTGACTGAGTGAGGAGAGTTGTGACTGAGTGAGGAGATGTTGTGACTGAGTGAGGAGAGTTGTGGCTGAGTGAGGAGATGTTGTGACTGAGTGAGGAGAGTTGTGACTGAGTGAGGAGATGTTGTGACTGAGTGAGGAGAGTTGTGACTGAGTGAGGAGATGATGTGACTGAATGAGGTGTTGTGACTGAGTGAGGAGAGATGTGACTGAGTGAGGAGAGGTTGTGACTGAGTGAGGAGATGTTGTGACTGAGTGAGGAGAGATGTGACTGAGTGAGGAGAGATGTGACTGAGTGAGGAGAGTTGTGACTGAGTGAGGAGATGTTGTGACTGAGTGAGGAGAGTTGTGACTGAGTGAGGAGAGTTGTGACTGAGTGAGGAGAGTTTTGACTGAGTGAGGAGATGTGACTGAGTGAGGAGAGTTGTGACTGAGTGAGGAGAGTTGTGACTGAGTGAGGAGATGATGTGACTGAATGAGGTGTTGTGACTGAGTGAGGAGAGTTGTGACTGAGTGAGGAGAGGTTGTGACTGAGTTGTGACTGAGTTGTGACTGAGTGAGGAGATGTTGTGACTGAGTGAGGAGAGTTGTGACTGAGTGAGGAGAGGTTGTGACTGAGTGAGGAGAGTTGTGACTGAGTTGTGACTGAGTGAGGAGAGTTGTGACTGAGTGAGGAGAGTTGTGACTGAGTGAGGAGAGGTTGTGACTGAGTGAGGAGTGTTGTGACTGAGTGAGGAGAGTTGTGACTGAGTGAGGAGAGTTGTGACTGAGTTGTGACTGAGTGAGGAGAGTTGTGACTGAGTGAGGAGATG
>NC_050190.1:27041315-27043815 GCF_008315115.2 Sander lucioperca | reverse complement strand
ATACAAAATGGATTATGGATGATTTGATGTTGTATTTGTAACTGTTTGACCAGCTGACGTCTCTGCTGGCTGTTCAAACAGCTGACGTCTCTTTCCTTCTAAAACCAGCCTCGTCTCGTCACTAATCTTTGCTCTGAACTGGACGTTAATATTCTTTAACCCTGAATCCTACAGTTCAAATACCAAATGTGTGTGTGTGTGTGTGTGTGTGTGTGTGTGTGTGTGTGTGTGTGCGTGAGAGACCTGTGTGTGTGTGTGTGTGTGGATGTGTGTATATCTGTGTGTGTGTGTATATATCTGTGTGTGTGTGTGTGTGTGTGTGTGTGTGTGTGTGTGTGCGTGTGTGTGTGTGTGTGTGTGCATGTGTGTATATTTGTGTGTGTGTGTGTGTATATCTGTGTGTGTGTGTATATCTGTGTGTGTGTGTGTGTGTGTGTGTGTGTATATCTGTGTGTGTGTGTGTGTGTGTATATCTGTGTGTGTGTGTGTGTGTGTGTGTGTGTATATATCTGTGTCTGTGTGTGTGTGTGTGTGTGTGTGTATATATCTGTGTCTGTGTGTGTGTGTGTGTGTGTGTGTGTGTGTGTGTGTGTGTGTGTGTGTGTGTGTGTGTGTGTGTGTGTGTGTGTGTGTGTGTGTGTGTGTGTGTGTGTGTGCGTCAGGAAAACTTCTGTTGCATACATAGAGGTGGATGCAGTCACTTGCTCACTCACACAGTAATACACACACACACACTCACACACACACACACACGGAATGATGAAGACCATGAGATGTGGTGGAAAGCTCTCTCTTACCCATGTACATCTGATCTTCATAGAAACTTCCATCTCTTCTTCCCCCTCCTCTTTGTCTTTATCCCTTATTCTCCAACTAGTTTGTAAATATGTGTTTCTGTATTTATTGTTGATTATTAAATTATATATTATATTATCAGTGTTCAATATGTTTGTTTGTGTATGTTAGCACCAAACACTGAGGCTAATTCCACGTCAGTGTAACTTACTGTGGCAGTAAACGCTGTTCTGATTCTGAAGTGCTTTGTGACTGTCTTTGCTATATCAAATACACTTAATATATCCTCTCTTCCTTCTCCCTCTTCCTCGTCTGTCTTCATTTCGTCTGACCATCTCTCACTTCCTCTTCCTCCTTTTAACACTCTTAAAAATTACCACTCCACCCTTCATCCCCTCCTTTTCTTTCTTCACCACCGTCACTCAGTCCTCCGTTCGCACCCTCTCTTTCGTCACCTTCTATTCCTCCTTTTCCTCCAACTTTCCTGTCATCATCCTCTCCTTCTCGTCCCTCTAGCAGCCTTCCTCCTCTCTCTCTCTCTTTCTTCGACCCCCCCGGACACACACACACACACACACACACACACACACACACACACACACACACACACACACACACACACATGTGATCCATTAGCAGCAGTGTGTGTCAGACTGGGGAGAGAGGGAGATGCATGATGGGAGTTAAATAAGTAAGGAGGAGGGCTGACAGGCTGCAGGGTCAGCAGCTCACACACACACACACACACACACACACACACACACACACACACACACACACACACACACACACACACACACACAGAGGTGAGTCATGCTGGAGAATAAAACTCAGCGGACAGCCGAAGAAAACAAACAGAAACGGCACGACGTGCTGTTGTTAAAGGGAAGAACTCTTATTCTGTGTGTTCACACAGGTTAGCCTAGCTTAGCATAAAGACTGGAAGCAGAGGAAAACTGTTAGCCTAGCTTAGCACAAAGACTGGAAGCAGGGAGGGACAGATACCATGGCACACCCCCCAACACGTGAAGTCTTCCTGCTGCAGTTTAAAAAAAAACTTGAATAAGTTGAAACCAAACGTTATCGCTCCGGCGCTCTGCTGATTTATTTCTCGTCCTTAGAGAAAGACGCGTCATCAAACCTCCACAAAGTGCCGATGAGGCTTCATCACGACGCAGCAGTGAACGAAGACTCGCCACAGAGAGGAGCTTTTGATTTGTAAACGACGGGAATAACCAGAGAGCTTAACGTCTCTGCACAGACGCAGATAAACGCTCCGTTTGTGTTGGATCTTATCTGCAGCGGCTTTCTCCTTCAGAGTAACACGTAGAAGACTGGATGTGTCTTTGTAGCAGCAGCGACTGAAGCTGAGGGAACACGAAGGAAACACAAAGACAACAGCTGCAGATAAATCCCAGAGGAACTAAACTCTGTAGTTCCACATCCTTTACACCTCAGACAGACAAAACAATCAGTAAAGGTGCAGAAGCCTGGAGAGAGAATCAACATGAAGGCTGCCATTCATTAGTGCTTCACTCCCCCCTCGATAGCTTCCCCTCCAACAGTTAAAGGTCCTATAACATGCTGCTTTTTGGATGCTTTTATATAGACCTTAGTGGTCCCCTAATACTGTATCTGAAGTCTCTTTATATAGACCTTAGTGGTCCCCTAATACTGTATCTGAAGTCTCTTTATATAGACCTTA
>NC_050190.1:26971097-27026115 GCF_008315115.2 Sander lucioperca | reverse complement strand
AAGATAAATTAACAATACAGAATGGTTTGATATGGAAAAATCACTTTGAATTTTTGTATAAGAATAGTGATTATAGTGCAATCACCCCCCAACAACACTCAGTAGTTGAAAATCTTCACCAGTTAGAGGAAAAGGTGAAGACTACCAAAACCCCCTAGATACAGAAATAACACTAATAGAAATACAGAGCCAACTGAAGGCTCTGAAGGCTGGAAAGACTAGTGGATGTGGACAGCATCTGCCCTGAGATGCTAAAGCACAGTAGCCCTACACTGCAGGCAGCTCTCCACAAGCTGGTCAACCTGGTTCTGGAGTCTGGTATTTCCCTGAGATCTGGAACCATGGGACTCATCACCCCTATTTTCAAAAATGGTGACAGATTGGACCCTAACAACTACAGAGGCATTGTGTGAACAGTAGTCTGGGGAAGGTTTTCTGCAGTATTATTAATGCCAGATACTGTCCTTCCTTACCAAGCACAATGTCTTAAGTAAAATCAAATTGGCTTTTACCAAAATATCGTACGTCAGACCACATTTATACTCTGCACACCCTTATTAAAAACTACACCAAAATTAAAAATGGGAAATATTTGCATGTTTTATAGACTTTAAAAAAGCTTTTGACACAATATGGCATGATGGGCTTTTTTATAAACTTATTGAAAGCGGTATAGGGGTACGTCTATGACACTATTAAATCACTGTACACAGAAAATAAATGTGCAGTAAAAATTGGCTCCAAAAGAACAGAATTCTTCAAACAAGGGCGTGGAGTGAGACAGGGATGCAGTTTGAGTCCAACACTGTTTAACATTTACATCAATGAACTAGCAGCCATGTTGGAACAATCTGCAGCCCCAGGTCTCACACTCCATGATACCAACATCAAGTTCCTGCTCTATGCCGATGATCTGGTTCTGTGTCCCCAACAGAAGAGGGTTTACAGCAGGGCCTGTCCGTCCTAGAGCAGTACTGTCAGAAATGGGCACTGACAGTCAATCTGAAAAAGACCAGTGTTATGGTATTTCAGAGGAGAGCCAGATCTCAGGGAAATAGACAGAGTTACAACTTCACTCTGGGCAACACCAGACTAGAACAAAAGGGTTCCTATAATTACTTAGGGGTTGAAATTAGTGCATCAGGGAGTTTCAACCTGGCCATAAACACACTATGTAATAAAGCCCGGAGAGCTTTGTACGCAATCAAATGCAAATTTGGAAAAAACAAATATCCCCGCAAGAATTTGGCTAAAAATCTACAACTTTCTGATAACACCAATAATGCTTTACGGAAGCGAAGTTTGGGGCCCGATTTCGAAACCAGAATTTAAAAACTGGGATAAAACTCCCACTGAAAAACTGCAACTGGAATTCTGTAAAATAATTCTAAAAGTTCGCCCAAAACACCCCAAACAATGCATGCAGAGCAGAACTCGGTATATTCCCTCTGAAAATTCAAATCCAAAAAAGGTCAATTAAATTTTGGCAGCATTTAAATCAAGCTGATAAAAATTCCATTGCATACAAAGCTCTCCTGAGCAACCAGCGGTGTTCAGATGTCCACCCCCTCGACCAGCTGGCTCACAGGTACACGGAGCTAAACACAGTCAGTAGTAGACAGACAGGTAGAGAGAGAGACAGGTACACTGAGCATCAGAGCCGCCACAGACACAATCCTCAGTCTTCAATCAAAAGATTTGAAACTAAACTAAAAGACGAGTATACAGAACAATGGCAAAATGAAAATAAAATACAACACAAACTTCTCTGTTATCAGTCCCTGAACAGAGATATCCAATTGGCCGAATATCTCAAAACAAAAAATCCAAAAGAAATACGAATTTTAACAAAATACAGAGTCAGTGACCACGAGCTGGAAATTGAAAGAGGTCGACATTTAAAAGTGTGGAGACCAAGAGAGGAACGAGTCTGTACACACTGCCACCAGGATATCCAAACAGAATTACATTTCCTATGTACATGTCCCAAATATGAAGACTTAAGAACCAAATATTTCCAAAAATTTGAAAAACATATACCAGGCTTCACTACCTACACTGAGGACAAAAAGCTTCCTTTTTATTAGGGGAAGATAAAAGCACGGCATGGCTAGCTGCTAAATATGTCTTCTCCTGCCACAATACAAGGCTAAACTAATAGAAACTGGTATAAGAATTATTTATACAAGTTATATATAAGTTATATATATATATTTTTTTTATTATTTGTTTATCTGTATTTTTTTATTATTATTATTATTATATATATATATTATTGTTTCAATGTACCCTTTGAGGGACATGCACAGAATGTGTTTAGTATCTGCATCTATATCATAATTATCCTGTTACTTGTATTATTATATCAGATATATTTACTCCTTGTCGTTGTTTATATATGTTTGTTCTTATGCTTTGGCAACACAAATGCATTTTTTTTTGTCATGCCAATAAAGCAACATGAAATTGAAATTGAAATTGAGAGAGAGAGGGAGAGAGAGAGAGGGAGAGAGAGAGAGAGAGAGAGAGAGAGGGAGAGAGAGAGAGAGAGAGAGAGAGAGAGAGAGAGAGAGAGAGAGGGAGAGAGAGAGAGAGAGAGAGAGAGAGAGAGAGAGAGGGAGAGAGAGGGGATGACCCTTTTCAACATCTTTGTTGAATTTTTCTGACATTTTTTCCGCTTTTCTTAACTCCTTTGTTGTGTATTTTGAAGGTTTTGTCGCCTTTTCCAAAAATAAAAATAGAGATAAGATAGGATTTGTGGATAAACTCTGTTCTTTATTTTTAAAACTGTTGAAATATAATGAATTTATTACTGTTGTAAACAGTATGTGGTTCCTTCCTGCTTCCTACTTTGTTTACATTTTTAGGGTAGAAAAAGCTACAAAAAACATGGAACGTCCAAAACCAAAACGTCGGAAAAAATATTTTAAAAAAAGCCTCGAAAAATAGCAACAAAAACGTCGTGAAAAAAAATTGTCAAAAAAAACTCAAAAAGGCAACAAAAACGTCAAATAACTGCAAAAATATTTTTAAAAAAGCAACTAAAAACATCTAAAAAATTGTTGACCAAAACTTCGAAAAAACCCCCGAAAAAAAGCAATGAAATGTCAAAAAGCGCCAAAAATGTTGAGAAAAAAACCCTTAACAAAATAAGCATACTGTCTTTTTCATTCCACTTTAAAAGAACTAATGTATGCAATAAACACACAGGTACTGCCATTTACAAACACACACCTTTTTATTAACAACACACCAAAGGAAGTATATACATTATTACACATTTTTACAACTATTTACAACACACAAAAAACATTTCTTAGCATCCAGGTATGAATGTGTAACTGTGTGAATTCCTGCAAGAAAGAGGGGTTGCCTCTCAGCAGGCAGGCCAGCTGTTCCTGGTCAGGGAAGTGGACTCAAGCTGGAGGGGTGCCCTCTCCTTCACTTTGGCCCATTCTGCAGCCACTGGTCTGCACCATAGACAGTATATAAGTGGACCAGCAGGTCCCGTGTCTCTGGACGGAGACCAGTGAAGTCTCTTTCCCGGTGATGGCTGAGCGTTACTGAGCAGCCTCCAACTGAGCTTGAAGACGTAGATGTGACGTGAGCTAACGATTGGGTCATAACCACGAGACTTACTGTCTCATAGTAGAGGAATTACCGTATAGTACAGGAGAAGCTCTCAGGCAGTTTGGACTTCCATTAGCTGTTTAAGTTTGATTACTAATGTTAACTATCATTTTAGTGATCAATAATTAGCCTGTGTCTATGTTATCTCCTTACATATACCTACGCTCTCCGTCTCTGCTAGATTGGGAATGATTGAGATTTCTCTTGGCACAGCTACCAGAAGACTTCCAACTTTCAGACAGGTTGCTCACGTCACATCTACGTCTTCAAGCTCAGTTGGAGGCTGCTCAGTAACGCTCAGCATCCCGGGAAAGATCTCAATCTTCATGGTCTCCGTCCAGAGAAACGGGACCTGCTGGTCCATTCTTATAAACAGTCTATGGGTTTAGGCAGCCGAGAGAGAGAGAAAGAGGAAGTGATTCGTTGCTGTTGTTGCTATTTTGGGGATTCTGATTGGTTAACGTGGGCTTGAGCTTCTCGTTACACTGCCACCTACAGGTGTGGCGTGCTCTTGACGGCCTATATACACGGGAACGTGTCAATGAACACTTTTCTGAAAACGTAGAGGTTCTAAATGTCCGTTTATGAAAATAGCCGGCCACGTGTAAACATAGTGTAGGAAGCTACACAGGTTTTCAACCTCAGCTGTGTGATAGTGATGGCTTTTAGATCTCGTCTGTTCGTTTTTAATCTTTCAAGTCAGTCGTTTGTATGTGTTTTTAAATACATTTATACAATAAAGGATTAATCATACGACGATGGAGGACCTCATTTTTTGCAACAGTAAGAGTTGGAAATGGCTTCATAATCCCTGTAGTGCCATTTTCTGTGGACAGATTGGCACTACACTTGCTATGATGTCCATAGTTTATCTTTTGCAAGTCCTTTGCAACCAGATCAACCAGACGGTCATGTCTGGACACATACAGTCCTTTATATATTTATATTAGCATCTGTTTAGTATGTGTGCAACAGTTTGATTCTCCTGTTGAGTTGGGTGTAATATGCAGCAGGGGTCGTACTTTGATGGGTACCATGTTGGCAGATTATACCTGGTTGGAAAACACTGTAATCTTCCTTTAATCATGAATATTAGGATGTTGTCTGACACAGATACACACACACACACACACACACACACACACACACACACACACAGACACACACACACACATACACACACACACACAGACAGACACACACACACATACACACACACACACATACACACACACACACACAGACAGACACACACACACATACACACACACACACACACACATACACACACACACACACACACACACACACACACACACACACACACACACACACACACACACACAGAAAACACACACACAAACAGACACACACAGAAAACACACACACAAACACACACACTCAAACTTAGTTAATTGAGTTTGTTCTTTGAGTGAGTTACACACACAAACGTTTTAGGATCCTGTCACAACACTGCCTTACACACACACACACACACACACACACACACACACACACACACACACACACACACACACACACACACACACAGACACACACACACACAGACACACACACACACACACACAGACACACACACACACACACACACACACACACACACACACACAGACACACACACACACACACACACACAGACACACACACACACACACACACACACACACACACACACACACACACACACAGACACACACACACACACAGAGACACACACACACACACACACACACACACACACACACAGACACACACACACACAGACACACACACACACACACACAGACACACACACACACACACACACACACACACACACACACACACACACAGACACACACACACACACACACAGACACACACACACACACACACACACACACACACACACACACACACACACACACACAGACACACACACACACAGAGACACACACACACACACACACACACACAGACACACACACACACAGACACACACACACACACACACACTAAGTTAGTTCTTTGAAGAGGTGTGAAATCAGCCGGGGGCCCTGGGAGAGTCCTCCCTCCCCCTGACACACAGCTGCAGGTGTCCCAATCATCCTCCTGCTTTCTCAGCCTCCCAGTCCTTCCAGAAAAATGTAAAGTTTTTTTGTGATTGTTGCGGCAAAAATCCTTCATTATGCGTCACGTTTTCTTAAAAAATGTGATGGAATATGCGGGATATTTATTCAATTTTATCCGATGAAATTGCGGGAACTTTTTAAAACTGTGGTTTCATCGTGGCTTCATCGCGGGGTTTGCAGCTTTTCGATGATGTTCACGTCACGTAATTACATCACTTCATAACGTTCCCATGGCAACAGGGGAAATGGCTGCTCTTGTGTGAAGTAAACACAACATTTTTCATCTTTCTGCTAAGATATATGGGACTTTTTTGCAACAAAAATGCGGGGATTATGAAATCATGCAAGCCCCGCATATTTTGCGCGGAAATCGGCAATTTATGCGGCGAAAGTGCGCATAAATGTGCAGACTTTGACTGATTATGCATTGAATTATGAGATCACATAATCACGTTTTTCTGGAGGGAGTGGCCTCCAAGTAGCAAGTGACAGATCCTGACAGATTAACGGACCTCAAGGAGGGAGCATCCTGGCTTTGATATTTATTACCCCCCCCCTCCCCCTGTGTGTGTGTGTGTGTGTGTGTGTGTGTGTGTGTGTGTGTGTGTGTATGTGTGTGTGTGTGTGTGTGTGTGTGTGTGTGTGTGTGTGTGTGTGTGTGTGTGTGTGTGTGTGTGTGTGTGTGTGTGTGTGTGTGTGTGTGTGTGTGTGTGTGTGTGTGTGTGTGTGTGTGTATGTGTGTGTATGTGTGTGTATGTGTGTGTGTGTGTGTGTATGTGTGTGTGTATCTGTGTGTGTGTATCTGTGTGTGAGTGTGTGTAGGTGCAGGGGATCCTGGGGATATATAATTATATATATTTATATTTAATTAATAATTATATATTACATTATATTATATTATATAATAATAATGGGAGACATCATTTTTCAAAAAAAGCAAAAAAAAAAAAAAAAAAAACATTAAAAAAGCAAAAAAAAACATCTCAAAAATTGTTGACCAAAACTTTGAAAAAAAATATTGAAAAAAAAACAACAAAATGCCAAAAAGCGCCAAAAACGTAGAGAAAAAAACCCTCTAAAAAGGCGATAACATTTATAAAAATTGTCCCAAAATACCAAAAATATTATTATTATTATTTTATACCAAAAATAAAATCAAAAAGGCATCAAAAACGTCAAATAACTGTCCAAAAATATTCAAAGAAAGGCGACAAAAACAAAAACCTACAAAAAACATCTGAAAAATTGTCGACCAAAACATCAAAAACAATATTGAAAAAAAACCTCGAAAAAAAGCAACAAAGCGCCAAAACATCGAAAAAAAATTATAAAAATTGTCCCAAAAAACCTCGAAGAAGGCGACAACAACACCAAAACAAAATTGTCAAAAAAACCTCAAAAAGAACGACAAATAACTGTCCAAAAATATTTAAAAAAAAGTATTTAATTACTATTTTACAGTTTAATTATTGTTACTGTAAATGAAAACAAGGCAAAGTATTGTGATTTTTTCCCAGTAAATTACTTGTCAATTGCTGCCAGTTATTCACTCTGAATTTTTGTCTAACTATTGAATTATGGGTAGTATCTAATTATTTTGAGATAGTCTACTAAGTCATTTTTTGGAGAAAATGTCTTATTATTCTGAGAAAAATAAGTCAATATTTTGAAAAAGTTTGTGATTATTGTTGAAAAGTTTGTCATTATAATGACTTACCAGATTTTTTCAGCAAATACAAACATTAATCAGTTTATATGAGTGAGCCTCAGCCTATGGCCTCAACCACTGTTGCTATGGCGACAACACCAGTCGCAACCCCACGCAAGGTAACATTAAACAGCGTAAGTTAGTATCTTGGTTACTGGTGTTTATTTTGTCCCAGTTTAATCGCCCAGTGTTCCTGGTTACTGACCTTATAATATGTTAATAATTTTTAATTTAATACTGACTTTTGTGACACTGTAGGAACAGAGACGGAAAGCGGCGGGAACGTGTTGAATGTTTGTTTACAAAGAAGCTCTCAAAAATGGCGTCAGATCAAACCGCTTCAGATTCACAAGGTAAATAGCTAGTTTACTTTGCTGGACTTGTGGAAACGAGGCAGCTTTCTTTGGAGAGGTAAGACATTTGTTTTTAACTTTTCAAGGAGCCAGGCAGGTACGGTTAGTTAGCAGTTAGGATATTGTAGGATTGTATGCGGGGGAAAAATCCAAACCATATTCCATTAATAAAATGTGAAAATGTATATTTGTTTCACTGTTTCACAAAACACTTCTCCCCTCACCAAACACGAATCATTTTTTTTAATCATGAGGTTTGACTGGTATATTCGGCATACAACCAACACACCTATAATCTCTTATTTTAATTTAATTGTAACTTGTATCTGCACTACCTAGTTATATATGAACGTCATACACAGCGGAGGTCGGTGAAAGAGAGACACGTTAAAAACTACTTTTTCAGAACAAGGTTTGGTGGGTGAAACAAACTCGTTATCTCACAATATTCGGGTTATTTTCACATCTTAAACGGCAGATTTTAAACTTATTTTAATTCGATACATTGTAGGATTGTATGCGGGGAAAATATCCAAACCATACTCCATTCACAAAATGTGAAAATGTATATTTGTTTAACTTTTTCACAAGGAATTCTCCCCTCACCAAACATGAGTTAGGGTTTATTTTAATCAGGAGTTTTGACTGGTATATTCGGCAAGCAACCAACACACCTATAATCTCTTATTTTTATTTAATTGTAACTTTTATCCGTACTACCTAGTTATATACTAACGTCATACACAGCGGAGGTCGGTGAAAGAGAGACACGTTAAAAACTACTTTTTCAGAACAAAGTTTGGTGGGTGCAACAAACGCGTTATCTCACATTATTCGGGGTATCTTCACATCTTAAACGGCAGATTTTAAACCTATTTTAATGCGATTGTAACTTTTTCTTTACTGTCATTGTTTATATTACTTATATACTTATATGTAAGTAACCCTGCTTGGATAGAAACTTGTTTCTGATCCGATATATTATCAGTTATTCCCAACCAGGACTACTAGCTACTGCTGATATATTAATACATATTCCATATTAACCCTTGTGTTGTCTTCCCATCGACCATGCAACTTTTGTTTTTTTCTGGGTCCAAATTTCAAATTAAAACTTTTTCTGGTGACGTTTTCGTCATAAAAAAAATAAATTAAAAAAAAATCACTTTTTTCGACATTTTGGTCAATTTTTTTGTCACAAATTTCCGATGTTATTGTTGATGTTTTTGTCGATTTTTCTGCACTTTTTTATGACGTTTGTTGTTTTTTTCCAACATTTTTTGATCTTTTTTTTTTCATACAATATGCTATAAACACCCAAATTCAATGAAAGTAGTGAACTGATCATTTATTTTACCTGTGAAGAGTAATGGTTGTAGGGAACCATCCACGTTTATGTTTTTGGATAATTTGGTTGAAAGAAAACCCAAATTTCTGATGTAGAAACTTTTTGAAAATGGGTCCAATTAGACCCAAAGACAACAGGAGGGTTAACATGGTTAGCTGTAACACCTGAACACTATATGCTCAGTTACGTAAGAGTCAAAACTATAAGCGAGCACAGAAGTTTAGCTAAAATAAATTAATAAATGGTAGAAATAACTAGCTAAAGTAATGGAGAAACTGTTAACGTAGCTAAAAGTAATGGCTTAAAGTAACGTTAATAGATATATGTTTGAAACATTCAGCTTTACTCCAAGTAGTAGTAGCCTAGATACCTTTTTCGATACCAATTTTATAAAATTAAAATAAAAGGACAACATTACACATTAAAGCCCACATCTTTTTATTTATTTTTAAGCTCCTACTACGTGAGCTGTCTCTGTGTAACGTAGAGTTTTTCCAGCATGTCTCTACGATGTGTAATGTTAGACAGCCAATCACAGGCATTATTAGATCTTGGTAGAAGCACGCTGCATGCTGATTGGCTCACTAATGCTAATAAGAGTTACTCCTTAGATATTGAACTTTGGCATTGAATGACGAGGCAGACACCAGCAGCAGTGGCAGCAAAAACTGTCCTGTTAGTAGTGTCCTGAGGAGTGTCCCGGGACAGTCAGACACTGTCCAGTCTCACGGCAGTTCGTGTAAATGTCACGTTATTTTTAATCTATTGATACGTGTTCACGGGGACGTTTTTCTCGTTTTTTACGTGGTGGCCAGCACGAAATACCCTACGGGGAAAGGACGCCTCACACGCCGGGAGACGGCTGAAGAGGACGCCCCATATGCAGGGAGGCGGCCGCGCGACAATAACGGGATGGCGGAGGTTGGGTTTAGGAAAAACGCTACAGGGAAAGGGCGCCTCACACGCCGGGAGACGGCCGCCGGGGACGCGCCACAATAACGGGACGGTTGGGATTAGGAAGACTACGGGAAACTAAACGCCACACACAGGACGCGATCCCATCGGGTGAAAGTCCCGTGTTGTTTGACCCATCCACCGCCCCGACCAGCCTCCCTACGCGGATTTTCGGCTCTTTATACTACTCCCTACCATTTTCGTGCTGTGACCACAAAATATGCTTCCCATTGAAATACATTACTTTACATTTTCGTGCTGGCCACCGCGTAAAAAACGAGAAAAACGTCCCTGTGAACACGTATCAAAAGATTATATATTATTTTTTGGATTAAATAAAAGCATGTCAATAAACTATATATGTCTGGCTCTTGATGTGATTCTCATTTTCCAGTGTGGCCCTCTGGGAAATTGAGTTTGACCTAGAGCTGGGCAATATATCGATATTATATTGATATCGTGATATGAGACTAGATATCGTCTTAGATTTTGGATATCGTAATATCATAATATGACATAAGTAGGGTTGGGTACCGAAACGTGGTGCCAACAGGGCACCGGTTCCGACCTAAACGGTAGTAACGAAACCGAATAAGAAGGAAAATTTGGGTGCCTTATTTGGGTGGCTGACTTTACACTCCACTCAACAGCAGGTAACGTTAGCCTAGCTTTAGCTAGCAGCTGGATTAAACAGGTTAAATGCTGACAGCTAACGTTAAACAGTGTAAAGTCTGACTGTATTTCAACAGTCTGCTCTGCAGCGCAGCAGATGCCGACGTCGGAAACACACAGACACGTTCACTGAAACTGGTAACCTACAGCCTAAAATACCCTTTTCCCATCTGGTGGTTGTTTTTGTCATTCAACAGCAATTTACTGGTGAAATAAGTTAAGTTATAGTTATTATATTACTATTAAATCATTTAATTTTGACCATATGGCCGTAGTAATAAACAAGTTGTTCTTAAATGTCGCCGACTGTTGTTTAGTACCCTTCTTTTTTTTTTAACTTTCTTAAAAAGTACCGGTTCAGGCACCGTTTAGGCACCGGCACCGTTTTAAAAGTACCGCTTTAGCACCGGTATCGGGAAAAACCAAACCATACCCAACCCTACTCATAAGTGTCTTTTCCTGGTTTTAAAGGCTGCATTACAGTAAAGTGACGTCATTCTCTGAACTTACCAGACCAGAGGTGCCCAAATTATTTCATATGAAGGGCCAAAATGTATCTGGATGGAAGGCCACGGGCCAAAAATAAATGTCGACGTTGAAGAATACCGTAATTCTTGCCATTCTGCGTTGATAAAATGCACATATGTAATTTAAATGGGAAGTTTACCAGCACGGTGCATTACATTGCCGTTAAACTAAGATTACGTACTTTTTAACTGCACAAAATGTACGTTTCATAGTCATTACTTTTAAAATAAGAGGAGAATAAGCATGAGCATGTCAAATACATGGCGGGCCAAAACAAAGAGAGCACGGGCCACCGGCCCCAAATTGGGCGGCCTTGTACCGGACTGTTGTAACTGTTCCATTATTTACCTTTACCCACTTAGTCATTATATCCACATTACTGATGATTATTTATCTAAAATCTCATTGTGTAAATATTTTGTGAAAGCACCAATAGTCAACACTACAATATCGTTGCTGTATCGATATCGAGGTATTTGGTCAAAAATATTGTGATATTTGATTTTCTCCATATCACCCAGCCCTAGTTTGACCCCTCTGATCTAGATCCTGCAGATGGTGATGGTGAAATGGATTCACGTTGTGGCTCTGAAGTCTCCGGTTCAGACTCCATCAGCATGCAGCGATCTCAGCGCCTCTACCAACAGTTTCTGACTGACGCTGCAGCCTACCTCAGTTTCTCCCCGGACACGGGCAGTGTCTCTTTCAACCAGTCCGACTTCCAGCACTTATTCAGGCTCAGTGGAGCCCTGAAACCGTCCGCCAAGGGGAAGACACAGGAGGGGAAACGTTGTAGACCGGCCCAGAGGCCTCCAGAGCGATGCAGGGGTCTACAGGAGTCTGAGGAACAGACGCCCATTCAGCTGCAGACGGCACAGGCCTGCAGCAGAACCAGGCTGACAGCTGGACACTGTCCGAAGAGGGCTTCAGGTTTACCTAGACCAGTCCAAGAGGACCAGATCATCTTGCAAAAGTCATTGAAGTACCACAAAGACATGCAGAGGTGGTCCTCCAGAGCCCCACAGAGGGGGACTGGCCCGGACAACAGTAAGTTAGGCAGCAGTGGTCTTTCTATAAGTTTATTAAAGCTCCAGTGTGTAACGTGTTTAGTTGTTCATTATCTAAATCTGTGTTGCCCGTTCACAAACTTGTCCTTTTTCATGAATATTTACCTCCACCATCAATTCACAGTATTCCTATTGGCTTGAAATTTAACATTTGCGTTTGCATGAACTGGAGTAGACGCTCCATATTCATGCTCCATCTAG
Source organism: Sander lucioperca (assembly GCF_008315115.2). Classification (NCBI taxonomy): domain Eukaryota; kingdom Metazoa; phylum Chordata; class Actinopteri; order Perciformes; family Percidae; genus Sander; species Sander lucioperca. The sequence goes on along the minus strand of NC_050190.1, from coordinate 27,013,522 downwards.
AAATACGTTAGCCATACTGTGTGTGTGTGTGTGTGTGTGTGTGTGTGTGTGTGTGTGTGTGTGTGTGTGTGTGTGTGTGTGTGTATGTGTATGTGTATGTGTATGTGTATGTGTGTGTGTGTGTGTGTGTGTGTGTGTGTGTGTGTGTGTGTGTGTGTGTGTGTGGAGATTGAAAAGAGCAAGAGAGCGTCTTTTTGAAGCGTGAAGGCTACCGTAGCTGTAATACGTACTCTGAACTGCGTGGAGCGAGAGAGTTGATGATATATGATCTCAACGCTAGACGGGAGAAATTCCCACACATGGGACATTTAAAATAAAAAGAATGTTAACTTTTAGCTGCTGTTTAACCACAACAACAGTTTCCCCAGAGAGCCTGAAGACAGACCGGGCTGATCCTGTAGAGCCCGTCCAGACTGAAGTCCTCCCCACCTGCAGCAGACCAACGTCTCCACAGTCAGGTAGTAAACTGCACGAAGCTCTGTGTGACAGATAACTCCATGTTTTTCATAAAAACAGATACAGATTTAGTCTGCGCCTACAGTGGCCCCTAGAAGCCCAGTTTGGACCGAAGATCTACGAGACAAACCCGCTTTAGTTCTTTCAGGACGCTGCAGACCGGAGACTTGCGAGAACATGACATCATTTTTTTTTTTTTTTTTATTTCATTTATTTTGGATTTGGTGACAGTGTGACCGAGAATAATGGAGACATGTGGCCTCGTTCACCTCTGTGTCTGTTAAATTAATGACTAACCGGCAATTTCCCCTGGATGCGGAACGTCTCCGGAACGTCTCCGGAGTCATTAGGTTTCCATTAAAGTCAGTGTGTGTATTTCCACTGACTGCAGAACGTCTGCGTCCCGACTCCGTCCCAGCTCCGGTGGTCCCAGACCTCCGGAGCAGATACCAGAGCTTCTATTGTTGCCGGACGCCGGAGAGCTCCGCAGCAATTCAGCACACGGCAGATAGTGGAGGACAGGAAGTCCAGCACAGAAACAAAATAAACATCTGGTTAATTTTCAAAGTAAAATCCAGCGTGCTCACGGCGGATCATATCTCCCTGCACTACACCTTGAAAACACAGCTCAGAGTAGTTTCCCCTCTACTCCTCTGGATGAAACTAACTGGTGGTGGTTTTGTGGTTCTATTCTACGTGAATTCGTGAGATCTCGTGGGTCCTCGTGACTACAGCTGTCGGTCGTGGCCGCAGCCGTGCCGCAACAAATCCAGACCTGGTGGGTGTTGACGGACGGCGGAGCACGCAGCCGTTCTGCAGCGGAGCCGGTCTGCAGACGTTCTGCATCCTGTGGAAATTGCCGGTAACAGCTTCACACTAAACTCCTGCAGCTCACTCTGTCTCGTGTTAGAGTCCGGACAAATTAACCGCAGAGAGCAGCAGTCGTCTGCTTCAGAGTCTCCAGATACCGGGACGGGAAAGCTGACACCTCTCTGTCATACAACATCCAGATCGATCCATGCTTGTGACGCTTTTTTCTGCGCTTTTTTCTGCAATTTTGCACTTTTTCTGAGCTTTTGGCACTTTATTGCACTTTTGGGGCCTTATCTTGCACCCGGCTCACCGCAAAGCCAGACGCAAGTGTCTTTGCTAGTTTAAGACCGACGCAGTTGTAAATTTCCCATCCAGCGCCCACCACCTGCGCCCAAAGATAGCATTTTAAAGTGTGAACACTTATTTCCAACATGGTCCTTGGTGTTAGAACATGTAACACATAACAAAGACCTATTGCAGGACAAAGACAGTAACATATAATAACAGATCATCCAAGGTTCAAAAGCATTCTAAAATCAGAGAATCATAAATCACATAAAATAATCAGTCTAGTCTAATTAAAAAGATCGGCTACTCTATTCCATAAAAAAGCTTTAACCTGATGTCTAAAAGCCCCTCTGGCATTTACAATTTTAAGGGAAAGCGGCAGATTATTCCACAATGTTATACCTGTATAGAAAAAAGAACTTCTAGCTGCATTGTTGACTCTGGGCACTTTACAAGAACGGACACTGGCCCTAGTATTGTGATTATGCTGTGTATGAACCATTTTCATATAGGAATGTAGATATTTGGGATCAGAGCCATTTAGGACATTATACATATGATTCAACTTTATTAACTACTCCACTCTAACATGTACTGGCAGCAGTCCTACCCTTTTAAAAGCATCTCTACCAATATGAGTCTGGGTGGGGGGGTGCATTTAACAGGTAGAGGATAACATTATTTTGCATCACTTGCAGTCTGTTTTTAAGATTAACTGATAATCTACAGTACCAAGCAGAACATGCATAATCGTGACTTTGCGTAAACATACACGGCCACTTTCTTAAGCCAAGTGGCGTGTTATCTGTATGCATTTTGAGCTATCCACGTTGATGTCTACGCTGTATACAGCGGATGTAAACATACACACGAGAAGAAAGCGACGGTTGGGTTTAGGAAATGTGACACGCGGGACCCGATCCCCGGTCTCCTGGTGAAAGTCCTGTGTTTGACCCATCCTCCCCCTCCCAACCAACCTCCCTACGCAGATTTAACAGATTTAACAGCTGTATACTACTATCTCTGTATAGATGATATGATGTATAACAGCTGTATACTACTATCTCTGTATAGATGATATGATGTATAACAGCTGTATACTACTATCTCTGTATGATGATATGATGTATAACAGCTGTATACTACTATCTCTGTATGGATGATATGATGTATAACAGCTGTATACTACTATCTCTGTATGGATGATATGATGTATAACAGCTGTATACTACTATCTCTGTATGGATGTGATATGATTTCTATTTTTGTTGTCGGTCTGGCTCAGGTTAAACTCTTTGTGAAACGTGAACGTCCCAGAACTTTCTTTTATTCTCCAGTTTGACAGTTTTGACGGAAAAAGAACATCAATAAACTACTTTAACGTAGATTTTCTTTAGGGCTTTATTACGTGGTATCTGATCGGTGCATTAACTCCAGTACTTCCAGATACTGATACCAGCGTTTTAGGCAGTATCGGAGCATCTCTAGTTATAACCAGAGCTTGTTGGCCTGCTGTCCCTGTGTGTTTCACATTGAGCAGGTTTAGATCCTGACAGCTGGTTGGCAGCCCAGCGTTCAGCTCTGGACGGAGACTACAGTCACGGCGTCATCCGGAGACTCGTAGCTCAACTCTTCCTCTGCCGGGACGAGCAGCCCGATAGCGAGGAACAAGCCGACGACAGCCAGCTGGTTGTTCCACTGCTGAGCTTCATCAGCAGCCAGACGGTCAGAGCCTGTCTGCCTGTCTGTCTGTCTGTCCATCTGTCTGTCTCTCTGTCTGTCTGTCTGTCTCTGTCTGTCTCTCTGTCTGTCTGTCTGTCTGTTTGTCTGTCTCTCTGTCTGTCTGTCTGTCTGTCTGTCCATCTGTCTGTCCGTGTGTCTCTCTCTCTGTTTCTCTGTCTGTCTGTCTGTGTGTCTGCCTGTCTGTCTTTTTCTCTGTCTGTCTCTCTGTCTGTCTGTCTCTCTGTCTGTCTGTCTCTCTGTCTGTCCGTCTCTCTGTCTGTGTGTCTATCTGTCTGTCTGTCTGTGTCCGTCTGTGTCTGTCTGTCTCTGTCTGCCTACAGGCGTACCCCCTGTAGTCCTCCAGAGTACCCCTAGGGGGACACGTACCCCCATTTGATAAAAACACTGCTCTAATGTGACCATAGTCAGTATATATATAATGGAGCAGCAGGTCCCGTGTCTCTGGACGGAGACCAGTGAAGTCTCTTTCCCGGTGATGGCTGAGCGTTACTGAGCAGCCTCCAACTGAGCTTGAAGACGTAGATGTGACGTGAGCAACCTGTCTGAAAGTTGGAAGTCTTCTGGTAGCTGTGCCAAGAGAAATCTCAATCATTCCCAATCTAGCAGAGACGGAGAGCGTAGGTATATGTAAGGAGATAACATAGACACAGGCTAATTATTGATCACTAAAATGATAGTTAACATTAGTAATTAAACTTAAACAGCTAATGGAAGTCCAAACTGCCTGAGAGCTTCTCCTGTACTATACGGTAATTCCTCTACTATGAGACAGTAAGTCTCGTGGTTATGACCCAATCGTTAGCCTATTTTTATAAAAACGTCTGCTACGGAGCCATAACGTGAGGTACAAGGTAATGGAGCCTTTTATACATTGTCGTGTTTCTTTAGAAATAAACAACGGACAAATAGAGTCTTTAAACTCTTCAGATGTAAAGTTATTCTCTGTCAAAGTGACGTCAAAATGAATGGCAGTCAATGGGATGCTAACAGGAGCTGATGGCTTGGTAGCATCAAAATGGCGCCATAGGAGGTACGCGTTGTGGACCGAGGCTTACCTCCTTGAATGTGACGCCTCTATAACCCGTCTCCATCCTGGTTTCCTCCTGCAGACTCTTGTGCGCTCGCTGCTGGCTGAGAAGCTCAACAGCTCTGATTGGAGGGACAGACTGATATCCTGTAGCACACTCCGCAGCCTCAAAGGACCCCTTAACAAGGTAAAGACACCAGGCTGTCCCTGGCTCCAGCCAGGTAACTTCAACAAGGGTAACTTCTGTGTTTTTCAACCTGGATCCTATTTTTGAGTGACTAATGTGAACAAAAATCTTTGAAATGGGTCCAGTATTGAGCGAGAACGCTGTAACCAGGCAGCCGTGAACTGGGCCGCAATGTAACCCTACAGGACTAATGTTCAGCAGCAGTTAGCGTCACTAAAAGTTCTGTTATTGCTGCTGACAGACTCAGATTATTATTCTAAGTGTCTGACAACATTATGGGATGGATCCCTACAGAGATAGACCTTTTAGTTAAAGAGTAAGATCCTTTTAGTTTAACATGAAATCACCATCACCAAACTACACCAGACTCAGGACTTTTAGTGTGTATAGAGCCAGCATATTTCCACCAGACTCCATGTAAATAATCAGGACTTTTAGCGTGTATAGAGCCAGCATATTTCCACCAGACTCCATGTAAATAATCAGGACTTTTAGCGTGTATAGAGCCAGCATATTTCCACCAGACTCCATGTAAATAATCAGGACTTTTAGTGTGTATAGAGCCATCATATTTTCACCAGACTCCATGTAAATAATCAGTACTTTTAGCGTGTATAGAGCCAGCATATTTCCACCAGACTCCATGTAAATAATCAGGACTTTTAGTGTGTATAGAGCCAGCATATTTCCACCAGACTCCATGTAAATAATCAGGACTTTTAGCGTGTATAGAGCCAGCATATCTCCACATGTAAATGGGTGATTTCAGGGATTATTTCAACCAAACCAGAGTGGTGATTGTTGGAACAGTGGAAAGATGAACCAAGACGGCTTTTGATGTTTATTTAGTTTCTGTCCACTTTGAATGAAGTGTGTTTTACGATGATAAAAGTCCTGATTATTTACATGGAGTCTGGTGGGTTTGGTGATGGTGATTTCGGGGCTGTTCCATGTTAAACTAAAAGGATCTTACTCTTTAACTAAAAGGTCTATCTCTGTAGGGATCCATCCCATAATGTTGTCAGACACTTAGAATAATAATCTGAGTCTGTCAGCAGCAACAACAGAACTTTTAGTGGACACTGACTGTTGCTGAACATTAGTCCTGTAGGGTTACATTACAGCTTAAGTTAGGGTTTGACTCTGTGTCACGGTTCTGTTTCAGGATGTTGTGCAGAAGCTGAGCGACCTGATGTGTAGCGACCACAGCGACACAGTCCGCCTTGCTGCTGCCGAGACGCTCATGAAGCTGGGGAAGACGCACCAAGTCCACACTGAGCTCAGGTGCTGCAGGAAACTACAGTTAGCACTACATGCTAACTACCGTAAAGGAGCCAGCTTCTGCTCTGATTAGTTTTATTTTACACACAAAAAAGCAGTATCTTTCTTATCTTATTTTATCTAATATATTATCTTATTTATTATTTCTAGGGCTGTCAAACGATTACATTTTCTTAATCGCGATTAATCGTTGAATTTCTATAGTTAATTATAATTATCACATGATTAAAATTCTATTATTTTGCATTTCAGAACAGTTTTTAAGTACAAATTAACAATGAAAAGCCATTCTTACCAGTGGATCTTGATTGGGAATCAAATGAATGCAAAGAAAGTGACTTTATGAACTTGATTTTAACATTTGTATTTGTTTATATTATATATTTCATCTAGTCACACATTTGAATTTAACAAAAACTTTGAATGCACCACGAGGCTGTAAATTACCAGTTTCATTGAGCGCACAGTCTGTGTTTTTCCGACAACAGCAGCTGCAGATTGTTACATCCTCTACAGTGAAATACAGTCACACTTTACACCGTTTAGCGTTAGCTGTCAGCATTTTAACTGTGTTTAATGCAGCTACTAGCTAGCGGTAGGCTAACGTTAGCTGCTGTTGAGTATAGTGTTAACTAGCGTTGTGTGCAGCGGTGTTTGTGTTTCCTGTATCGTCTGTTTCAGAGCATCAGAGAGAAGAGCAGACATATCAGTGGCTCCAGAATGAGGCACCGAAATCTGCGTTGCTATTCCTGCAGCAGCAGCAGCAAATAGTAGCCTGTTAGGCATGACGCAAAGCCGAGTGAAGTGAAAATAAATTAATAAATGGCGGCATGCGATTAATATGATTAAAATAAATTAACGCATTATGCTCGGCCCTTAATCGCATCGTGATTAACGTGTTAATGCTGACAGCCCTAATTATTTCTAGTATATTTCTGTATGTGTGTATGTCTCTGTAACATGCTGCTGTAACACAGTCATTTATCTATCTACATATCTACCCACCTTCCTACCTTCATATGTATCTATCTGTCTATCTGTCTATCCATCTACCCACCTTTCTATCTGTCTATCTGTCTGTTTGTCTGTCTATCCATCTACCTCCCTCCCTACCTACCTACCTTCCTAACTATCTACCCACCCACCCACCCACCCACCTACCTACCTACCTCCCTATCTACCTACCTACCTACCTCCCTACCTATCTACCTACCTACCTCCCTACCTATCTACCTACCTACCTCCCTACCTATCTACCTACCTACCTCCCTACCTATCTACCTACCCACCTATCTACCTATCTACCTACCTCCCTACCTACCTACCTATCTACCTACCTACCTACCTACCTACCTCCCTACCTATCTACCTACCCACCTATCTACCTATCTACCTACCTCCCTACCTACCTACCTATCTACCTACCTCCTTACCTACCTACCTACCTACCTCCCTATCTACCTACCTACCTCCCTACCTCCCTACCTATCTACCTACTTACCTACCTCCCTACCTACCTAGGTTAAAGTTTGAGGAGGGGCAGGGTCTCCAGGGCCGGATGGAGGCTCTGGATCTAATCGGCCATCTGAAGTTAACGACAGCGATGCTGCTGGAGCCGCTCGTCGGCTGCCTCGGTGATGAGTTCACTGCCGTCCGGACACAAGCCTGTCTGACGGCTGCTTCTCTGCTGCTGAAGGACGACACGGTAAGAGAGGAGCAAGATATTTATTGGGTTACGCATAAGGTCCGTAGAGAAGGACTGCAGCTACTGATTAGTTTTCACGGTGGATTAATGTGTGGATTATGTTCAGGATGAATGGATTAGTTGTTGGGTCTCTAAAATGTGGATCAGTGTTTCCCAAAAAGCCCAAGATGACTTCCTCACATGTCTTGTTTTGTCCACAACTCAAAGTTATTCAGTTTCCTGTCACAGAGGAGAGAAGAAACTAGAACATATTCACATTTAACAAGCTGACATCACACAAGTTGACCTGTTGTTTTCATAAATTATATATATGATTATCAAAATAGTTGGCGATTAATCTAATAGTTACATTACATTACATTACATTACATGTCATTTAGCTGATGCTTTTATCCAAAGTGACTTACAATAAAGTGCTTTTAACCCTGAAGGAGCAAACTCCAGACAACAAGTAGTAAGTGCAAGTACAACTACAAAGAGACATGTGAAAGTGCAGCTTCACGAAATATAAATATTTTATTTTTTATTTTTTTTTATCCGAGGTGTAGTCAGAAGAGATGTGTTTTTAGCCTTCGGCGGAAGATGCGTAGGTTTTTGGCCGTCCTGATGTCAATAGGGAGCTCATTCCACCATTTAGGAGCCAGGACAGCAACCAGTTGAGATTTGGTGAGTGATTAGTTCTCCCTCGCTGTGAGGGGGCAGCCAGCAGGTTGGCTGATGCAGAACGAAGTGGGCGGGTTGGGGTATAGGGTTGGACCATGTCCTGGATGTATGCTGGGGCTGATCCCTTCATGGCCCTGTATGTAAGTACTAGTGTCTTGAAGCGGATGAGAACAAATGGATTCATCTTTTACATGTAATTTAGCTGAGGCTTTTATCCAAAGCAACTTACTGTACGTCCACACCGCCGCCGACTTGATCTTCTAAAGATACAGGAAGTCATTCATTTTCAATAGAAGCTGCTTCTCTCAGCTGCAAGGAGCGGAAAATCTGTCGGCGTCATGTTTTGGGCGTTTTGGGCGACCAGAGCGTCAATCAGAAAGATGAAAGTAGGTCAACTTTATGGTAATGATCTATGACGCGGTTCAGCAGCAACCAATCAGAATATAGACGTCCTTCACGCTGGCTGATTCCAGAGAAACATACGATGTAAACTTTGGTTCCTACCAAAACATTAGTTCAGAGAAAAAGGAGGAGAAGCTCATCATGGCCGTTGCTGGGTTCCCTATCATTTATGATATTTGCGTATAGGGACCAGTTAACGTTACCTGCCGGTCACATGGTCTCTAAACAGTCCGCTCACGGTGAAGTCCTGCACGGATCAACAGCTGGCGGCTGCTCGCTCTGCCTGCACGCTGCTGCGGTTCAGCGGCTAACGAGCGAGCTAACTGCTAACAGACACCGCTGCGACCAACAACCAATACACATTCTGTCATTATATATGTCATTTATAAAAGGTTTCTAGCGTCAGTGTATTGGCCGTGCAGTGGCTGCTTGATCTTTTTCCATGATGAACATAGAATGCTGCTACGTCAGAGCGGCCAAAGCCTCAAACAGCTTCCCCGGACTTTCTGACCAGCGTCCTCGACCGGGCGGCCAGAGCTTCAGGCAGCTCAAGTCGGCGGCGCTGTGGACGTACAGTTACAATTGCTATATATATCAGAGTTAACACTCCTCTGGAGCAACTAGGGGTTAAGTGCCTTGCTCAGGGACACATTGGTTGATGTATCGCCGTGGGAATCAAACCCAGGTCTCCCACACCAAAGGCATGTGTCCTATCCACTGCTCCATCACCACCCATCTTGCAACTGTATTGTAGTTTGTTGTGAGAATGAAGGTGTTTTCTGGTTGACAGGTAGTGAGGCGTCTGCTGCAGGTGATTGAGAACGACACGGCTCGAGATGTTCGACTGTCGGCCATCAGAGGTGAATATTCTGTCAAATACAACACAAATGCAAAGAAGTTGCAAAACGTATAGTCTTCTTTATTTCACAGTTTCTTAAAGGCTTCAAATGAGAATGAGGGAATGAGAGGGGGAAACACCAGAGCAGGGGGAATGAGAGGGGGAAACGCCAGAGCAGGGGGAATGAGAGGGGGAAACGCCAGAGCAGGGGGAATGAGAGGGGGAAACACCAGAGCAGGGGGAATGAGAGGGGCAAACACCAGAGCAGGGGGAATGAGAGGGGGAAACGCCAGAGCAGGGGGAATGAGAGGGGCAAACACCAGAGCAGGGGGAATGAGAGGGGGAAACGCCAGGGCAGGGGGAATGAGAGGGGGAAATGCAAGAGCAGGGGGAATGAGAGGGGGAAACACCAGAGCAGGGGGAACGAGAGGGGGAAACACCAGAGCAGGGGGAATGAGAGGGGGAAACGCCAGAGCAGGGGGAATGAGAGGGGGAAACACCAGAGCAGGGGGAATGAGAGGGGGAAACGCCAGAGCAGGGGGAATGAGAGGGGGAAATGCAAGAGCAGGGGGAATGAGAGGGGGAAACACCAGAGCAGGGGGAACGAGAGGGGGAAACGCCAGAGCAGGGGGAATGACAGGGGGAAACACCAGAGCAGGGGGAATGAGAGGAGGAAACGCCAGAGCAGGGGGAACGAGAGGGGGAAACGCCAGGGCAGGGGGAATGAGAGGGGGAAACGCAAGAGCAGGGGGAATGAGAGGGGGAAACACCAGAGCAGGGGGAATGAGAGGAGGAAACGCCAGAGCAGGGGGAACGAGAGGGGGAAACACCAGAGCAGGGGGAATGAGAGGGGGAAACGCCAGGGCAGGGGGATGAGAGGGGAAATGCAAGAGCAGGGGGAACGAGAGGGGGAAACACCAGAGCAGGGGGAATGAGAGGGGGAAACACCAGAGCAGGGGGAACGAGAGGAGGAAACGTAGCAGAAGATATTCCTTTATACCAAAACGTAGTAGTGTAAATGTAAAAGAGAAAGGTTACTATCAGCAAACTAATATCCTTGCATACTATTGCGGTGTTTCCGAGCCCCTAAAACAGAGACATTTGGAAACACTGCTGCCCTCGTTTTGGTTTGAAAACTGCGGGGCAGCTTTGTAGTCTGGATGGACATAAACGGAGACCGTTGGAAACGAAGGCGCACGCCAGTCAGTCTTATCGGTTAGGTATCTTAAGGCTCTGACACACCGAGCCGATAATCGGCCGTCTGACAGTCTGGCGAGGTCGGTGACTCGAGTCTGTTCGGTGTATTCCGTCCGAGGAGCCGTCAGCCTTCATTTCGGCTGATTTGACATGTATAATCGGCGGGGCTCAACTCAATGAGCCATCTGATTGGTGGAGAGCTAACCAGGAAACTGGGAGCGGGATGAGTGTGACTAGAGTGTCTCAACATCTGATGAAAATCTTCTAAACTGACCTTTGTTGATCTGAAATGAAGACAGATTCAGCAGCTGCACGGCCTATTTCTCTCTTCAAATGTTTTCAGAAACACGTTTCGGTGAACTATTTTAGTCCAATATGAGATCGTATTCTGAACGAGCCGCCATGACAGTCTGGCTGTGAGTTTCTGGAGAAACCAGACCCACGACAATACAGATTAGCACCGCCTGCTGTTATGGAGACGTATTGCGTCTCGTCACTAAGGTGCGTTCTGAGGCACTTTTTTGACCAATTTGGGGAGACTGATCAGTCACACTGGCTTTTCTGCCGAGGTTTGGCCGTCGGCTCTGTGTGTCGGGGCCTTAAAGGATCTTTCAGTAACAGTTTCACCTCATCCTCGCTCCAAGATAATAAATCCCTGCTCTTACTTTTCACTGTTGTTGTTCTTTCTGCAAAGTATTTTCTGTGTGTTCAACTTCTACAGCCAACATTTTCAACCGCAGAGTAATGTCAGACCATCTGCCTACCGTTTACACCTCTTATGCACCCAGTATCATGAACTTTCTTCTGGGATTTCTTGTGAAATGCAATAAAAATATGTACCCTACCGGTCAAAAGTTTGGGGTCACTTAGAAATGTCCATTCCCCTCCATTCCAGACAGAATACCAGCTGAGATCAGTTGCATTGTTTTTTTTAATCAGAGCAGCAGTTTTCAGATGACATTATGGGATTACATAATGTCTAAAGGGTTCTCGACTGTTGTAGACAGAAGAGGCTGAAGAAAGGCTTGAAATCCATGCTTTTTGGTCTAAACGTCATACCCAAATTAAAAGTGGTACAGCTCCCATATACTCTGACCCTCTGGGTGTGTCTGATATCACTGGAAAGGTGATTTGATGTGGGTGTGTTTGTGTATTTGTATTTTGTAGTTTTTTGGCTTTTTTCTTTGCACGTTTCAAATTGAAATAAAAAAACGCACAGACATATCTGTAGAAAATAAATCATATAAAATCCATTTTTGAGTCTTTTGGCTTCTGGATGTTTTCTGCAGTAAGCTGAGACATGTGGCTAATGCCCTGTGTTGTCTGTCACCTGTCAGATGTGTTTACAGCAGTATATTCTAATAATTTTACAGATGTATGACTTGGACGGAAATAAAAAGCCTCCATTCTAGCCTCTGTAACTCTGAGTCAGTAAGGTCTAGCATCACTCTGACACTGGTAACAACAACTTAAGAGTGTTCCCTCTCCAATGATACCAGACATACCCCAGAGAGTCAGAGTATATGGGAGCTGTACCACTTTTAATTTGGGTATGACGTTTAGACCAAAAAGCATGGATTTCAAGCGTTTCTTCAGCCACTTCTGTCTACAACAGTCGAGAACCCTTTAGACATTATGTAATCCCATAATGTAATCTGAAAACTGCTGCTCTGATTAAAAAAACAATGCAACTGATCTCAGCTGCTATTCTGTCTGGAATGGACATTTCTAAGTGACCCCAAACTTTTGACCGGTAGTGTGTATATAGTATATTAAAAAAAATGAAAGTGTAGCAGAGTGGATGTGTGTGTTGTGCTAACAGAATCTCAGCTGATAAGCCTGTTGTTGTTGTTGTTGTTGTGGTTGCAGCAGTGGATGCGTTGGGTTTGTCCTCCCTGGACGTGCAGGAGACGCTGCTGCGCTGTGTGGAGACTGAGGAGGAGGCGGAGCTGCGTCTGGCTGCCTGCCGCCTGCTGCTCAGCGCCCGCGTGCCCTCCGCCCAGCTGCAGGACTTCCTGCTGCGCCGCATCAACGTCGAGTCTGACTGGCTGGTCCGCAGGTAAACACACAATATATAACCAAACACACATATATAACCAACCATATATAACCAAACACACAATATATAACCAAACACACATATATAACCAACCATATATAACCAAACACACAATATATAACCAAACATATATAACCAAAATATAACCAAACAGACAATATATAACCAAACATATATAACCAAAATATAACCAAACAGACAATATATAACCAAACATATATAACCAAACACACAATATATAACCTAACACACATATATAACCAACCATATATAACCAAACACACAATATATAACCAAACATATATAACCAAAATATAACCAAACAGACAATATTTAACCAAACATATATAACCAAAATATAACCGAACAGACAATATATAACCAAACATATATAACCAAACACACAATATATAACCTAACACACATATATAACCAACCATATATGTACCAAACACACAATATCTAACCAAACATATATAACCAAATACACAATATATAACCAAACATATATAACCAAATACACAATATATAACCAAACACACATATATAACCAACCATATATAACCAAACACACATATATAACCAACCATATATAACCAACCATATATGTACCAAACACACATATATAACCAACCATATATAACCAAACACACAATATATAACCAAACATATATGTACCAAACACACAATATATAACCAAACATATATAACCAAATACACAATATATAACCAAACACACATATATAACCAACCATATATAACCAAACACACATATATAACCAACCATATATAACCAAATACACATATATAACTAAACATATATAACCAAATACACAATATATAACCAAACACACATATATAACCAAACATATATAACCAAATACACAATATATAACCAAACACACATATATAACCAACCATATATAACCAAACACACATATATAACCAACCATATATAACCAAACACACAATATATAACCAAACACACATATATAACCAAAATATAACCAAACACACATATATAACCAACCATATATAACCAAATACACAATATATAACCAAACACACATATATAACCAACCATATATAACCAAACACACAATATATAACCAAACATATATAACCAAACACACATATATAACCAAAATATAACCAAACAGACAATATATAACCAAACATATATAACCAAACACACAATATATAACCAAACACACATATATAACCAAAATATAACCAAACACACATATATAACCAAACACTTTTTCGACTTCCATATTTTTGGTCTCTCTATTTTTACATTTTGGATGTTTTTCCGACGTTTTTGTATTTTTTTTTCTCATTATCTTTAACTTTGTCATTCAGGCCGGCGCACCGAGCGTTTCCCAATCCTGCCTATAATACGGCGGGCCAGCCCTGTTGTATAACCAAATAATAAGATCAGGTATTAATATTTTAATATACTGTGTTCAGGACGATGAAGGAAATGCTGTGTCTGTGTGACGGCGGCCAGCAGGAGGATCTCTGCCCAACGCACTCAGTCAGCCGGCAGGTACAGCTCCTCATTCTGACGCATTCAACTCTGCTGCTGTTCCAGCAGTTCTGCTGCTTTTTTAAAACATCTGTCACTTTCCTGTTTTGTTTTTTGTCACTTTTTTCGAGGGTTTTTGTCACTTTTTTGTAACGTTTTTTTTGTCACTTTTTGTAAAAAATTTTGTCACTTTTTGTAAATTTTTTTGTCACTTTTTGTAAAAATTTTTGTCACTTTTTGTAAAAATTTTGTCACTTTTTGTAAAAAATTTTGTCACTTTTTGTAAAAAATTTTGTCACTTTTTGTAAAAAAAATTGTCACTTTTGTAAATTTTTTTGTCACTTTTTGTAAAAATTTGTGTCACTTTTTGTAAAAAATTGTTGTCACTTTTTTGTAACGTTTTTTGTCACTTTGTTTTTTCGAGGGTTTTGTCACTTTTATCAAGTCCTTTGTTGTTTGGTTCTATATTTCTGTAATTTTTTGACATTTTTGTCAAATTTTTCGAGGTTTTTGTTCCGTCTTTTGTCACTTTTGTTCAATATTTCTGTATTTTCTTTTAGATTTTTGTTGTTGCTTTTTTTTTTTTTTTTTTTTTACATTTTTTTCAAGATTTTTTTTTTTTCAAGCATTTGTAATTTTTTGTTGCTTTTTTCAACTTTATTTCACCTTTTTTTTTAAAAGGTTTTTGTCATTTTTTTTGTTTTTCTGTTGCTTTTTTTATTGTCACTTGTTTCGAGGGTTTTGTTTGGTGAATATTTCTGTAGTTTCGTGACATTTTGTCAATTTTTTTGAGGTTTTTGTTCAATTTTTAGATGTATTTCCCTTTTTTTCGATGTTTCTGTAAATCTTTTACGTTTCTGTCTTTTGTCGCTTTTCAATATTTCAGTAATTTTTCGAGATTTTTGTGGCTCATTAAGAATGTTTTTTTCAAGCATTTGTAATTGTTTGTTGCTTTTTTCAACTTTATTGCACTTTTTTTTAAGGTTTTTGTCATTTTGTGAGTTTTTCTGTTGCTTTTTTCAACATTTCTGTCACTTTTTTTGAGGTTTCTGTATTTATTTTCAGGTGTTTGTGGCTCATTCTGACTTTATTTTTTTTTTTTTATTTAACCTTTATTTAACCAGGAAATATCCCATTGAGATTAAAAACCTCTTTTTCAAGGGAGTCCTGGCCAATAAGCAGCAAAAAAGTTATAAACATACAATAGGATTACATATACATTATGAAAAACAATTACAAAGGATCGACTCAAGTGCTCTCAATCTGGACTTAAAAGCGTTCAATGAAATTAATTCAGTCAATTTCCAGTCTTTTTGCAACATGTTCCATGTGTGGGGGGCTGAGTGAACAAAAGCCCTTTTTCCCAGTTCTGTACGGGCAAGTGGGACAGCGAGCAACAAAAGATCATTCGAACGCAAACAGTGAGAGCCAACACTCCTCCGTGAGATTAAATTACAGATGTAGGAAGGCAAAAGACCAAGCATGGCCTTATAAATGAAAGTATACCAGTGACCCAGCCTCCTGGAGGACAAAGAAGGCCGTCCCACTCGAGAATACAGTTCACAGTGATGGGTCAAGACCTTGACCTTGTTTTTGGTTGTTGTGGCTGCAGGTGAAGCGTCTGTGTGAGCGGAGAGTGATCACGGAGAAGCTGCTGCTGCTGGAGAAGCTGCAGGCCGGAGGAACGCGGCGCCTTGGCCGCGGGACGTTAGCGCGGCTGCTGAGTCAGCAGTACAAGATGGGTTCCCCCGAGACAGCTGATCGGGATAAATAAAGGGTCAGTTTCCTCCACGCTAGCTCTGTTCTCTCTGCTCACTTAAAACAAGACATCTGCTTCAGTTTAGAGATTTAGCTCTCTTTATCTTCCATGACATTTATTTTACTACAATTTCTCTATTTGTGTTGTGACTTTTTATATCAAAATATCAAAATATTCTGACTTTTTGGCGCCTGGGTAGCTCACCTTTTCTAGTGATCTACTACAATATTCCGACTTTTTATATCAAAATATTCCGACTTTTTATATCAAAATAATAATATTCTGACTTTTTATATCAAAATATTAATATTCCGACTTTTTATATCAAAATATTCAGGTGTGTTCAGATGAATTCTGGGAGTATTGTAATCTTGAGGCAGCGGGAAGTGATCGCGCCAAAAACCTGGTTTAAAGTCAATAACGCAGCATTTCATTGTTATTTTAACACACTATGCTTGTTACACACACAGGGACGCACAGCAGCACACACACATGCAGAAGATTACAAATAAAAATATTACGGTGCAAATCCTCCATCATAACAGCAATGCTCCAAGGTCCAAACACACCTGGCTTTTAAAGGGAATGGGAGATGATCTCTGATTGGTTGATTGCATGTTACGCCCAAAACACCCCTCTGATTAATGAAGACACTAAGTACAACCCTTTAGAACCATGCACCCGGCACACAGACCCTTTTTTCCGCCGTCAAACTAGCAAAAGTGGATTTGGACACGCCCTAAACACACCTGCACCAGGCGCTTCACGCCGTGACCCTACATTGTTAAAATAGGACCCTTAAGGTCATTCTGTAAATTATGACTGTCACTCATTGTCACTCATTGTCCGAGATGTCTTTGTTATGACAACTTGACATTAAAGCAGCTACACACCAGCCGCTAATCATCCGTCTGACAGTCTGGTGAGGTCGGTGACTCGAGTCTGGTCGGTGTGTTTGTGCCGTCGTCTGTTGGAGGAGCCGTCGGCCTTCATTTTGGCTGACCTGACATGTTCAGTCAGAGACAGGACAGTCGGAGACAGGACAGTCGGAGACAGGGCAGCCGGAGACAGGACAGTCGGAGACAGGACAGTCGGAGACAGGACAGGACAGTCGGAGACAGGGCAGCCGGAGACAGGACAGTCGTGACTCACCAGGAAACGGGGAGCGGGATGAGCGTGACTAGAGTCTCTCAAAATCTGAGTAAAATCTTTTAAACTGACCTTTGTTGATCTGAAATGAAGACAGATTCAGCAGCTGCACGGCCTATTTCTCTCTTCAAATGTTTTCAGAAACACGTTTCGGTGAACTATTTTAGTCCAATATGAGATCGTATTCTGAACGAGCCGCCATGACAGTCTGGCTGTGAATTTCTGAAGAAACCAGACCCACGTGACGCGTTCGTCCAATCAGCTGCCGGTTTTCATTTTTTGGGCGACAATCCAGATTAGCGCCGCCTGCTGTTATGGAGACGTATTACGTCTCGTCTCTTCGGTGTTCTGAGGAACTTTTTGACCAACTCGAGGAGACTGATCAGAAGGATTGGGCATCGTTTGGATTTGAACAATTCCGATTCTTCCTATTGATTCCGGTTCTTATCGATTCTGATTCTGATTCTTTGAGGGTGGAGTTGAAACAGGTCTCTATAAGAGGAGTGGTTTGTAGTTTTACAGCTTTTTCAACGTAAAATAAAGCCGGACTAGAGCGCTGCTTACTGAGCTCCAAGGCTGCAACACAAGAGCCTGGTCGCTACGGAAACCCAAACTTGTGCATGTTAAATTGGGAAGCAATGATCGGATTTGAAACCAAATCCTCTAAACCAGTGGTTCTCAAATGGGGGTACGTGTACCTCTAGGGGTACTTTGGACTACTGCAGGGGGTACATGAGATTTCTTTAAATATGTTTTAAAAATATCAGTCATGCATAATTCCCTGAAAAATTATACTATAATAATAAATTAATTAAGTCATGGATTTTAAACATTTGAAGTAGCATTTAACTGTTTTTCAGTTACAAAGTTGTTGTTTAGTCAGACAGTGGTGGTGCAGCGCTGTAATGGACCTCTTATACAGGCTTTTTTTTCTACCAAAAAATGCTTTGCGCTGGTCAGGGCGTACTTGGCTCAGAGAATGTTTCACAGGGGGAACATTATTGACAAAAGTTTGAGAACCACTGCTCTAAACGATTCCAATAAAGAAACGATTCCACTGGATTCGTTAGTAATAGCAGGAGTCAGTTCTCGATGTCCTACTGATCAGTCCAACTGCCTTTTCTACTGACGGTTGGCCGTCTGGTTGGTGTGTAACCGGCATTAAACTAAATAATACAGCCTGTCGTTAAATCATTTTTCATGATAAAACAGGTCAACGTGTGTGATGTCAGCTTCAGGCTTCATACGTTTTGAAAAAACCTGCAAAAGTTATGGAATTTAAAAAATGCAAATTCCAGGCCTGGAAAGGTTTTGGAAAAGTCCTGGAATTGTTTTTTACATACCTGCAAACTAGTCGCTTTTACCGTTTTGAATGGGAAAATGTCATCCACGTGAATCGTGTAGATCCAAAGAGTTTTGGGGGGGGGGTCCGAGACCCGGTGCTAATACGGCTTAACTTAACTTAACGACCGTTCTCTACTGGACCGAATAGCAACGCGGATTTCGGTGCCTTATTTAG
Source organism: Sander lucioperca (assembly GCF_008315115.2). NCBI lineage: Eukaryota > Metazoa > Chordata > Actinopteri > Perciformes > Percidae > Sander > Sander lucioperca. The sequence continues at coordinate 26,994,908 of NC_050190.1, read as the reverse complement.
GTGCCACTTGAATGCCTGCGCTTCTCTCTAATGCTCTGAAAACGGACGTTAGAGGCAACAGAAATATCGCCGCACGGGACGCTACTTAACGCTACACTTGGCAGCAGGTAACGTTAGCCTACCGTTAGCTAGCAGCAGGTAACGTTAGCCTACCGTTAGCTAGCAGCAGGTAACGTTACCCTACCGTTAGCTAGCAGCAGGTAACATTACCCTACCGTTAGCTAGCAGCAGGAGTAAACATGTTAAAATGCTGACAGCTAAACGGTGTAAAGTGTGACTGTATTTCACTGGAGAGGACTGTAACTCCAGACTGTAGCTGTCGCTGTCTGGAAAACACTGAAAAAACTCGTGGTGCATTCAAAGTTATTGTAAAATACCCTTTTCCCATCCAGTGTTTTTTTTTTTTGTCGTTAACAGGACTTTACTGGTTATTGTTATAAGTTATTGAGAGATATAGAGATGTCACCTTTTTCAGCCCTTCTGAGTTTGCAGGTATGTTTTTAACACAGTATAATAATATGTGATTAATAAATGTATTTCACGTCGTCCTAACCTCACTGTTATATTTGGGGAGCGATATTACGAATCCCACTATGAACCACATAAAGTCATTCATGTGATTGTTAAACCTCTGAGGGTAAACTTTAACACTGATTTTTATTCTTATTGTATAATGTGGACTGACATTTTCAGGAATACATAGTCATGGAAATTTGACAAAAAGTCATGGAAAAGTATTGGTTAAAATGCGTATGATCCCTGCAGCTTGTTAAATATGAATATTGTTCTAGTGTCTTCTCTCCTCTGGGACAGGAAACAATATATATATTTGAGTTGTGGACAAAACAAGACATTTGAGGACGTCATCTTGGGCTTGATCCACATTTTAGAGACCAAGAAGAGGAACAGGAAGTCACTGCTGAAGGGTTTCTAGCAAAACAGATTTTATTTCAAAACGCCTAAACAATCCAGTCAGTCACAAACAATAATTATAACTAATAAACTGTGTCAATGTGCAAATGTCTGCGTGTTTGTCCAACGACGGAATCAGCTGACGCTGAAAACTGGGTGTGGTCGTCATGCAGAGCTGTCACTCTGTTTGCTGCTCTGGACTTCCTGCCGCTGCAGAACCTGATTGGCTAAACTCTCCAGCTCCACCACGACACCCAGTAACTGGTCAGCAGACGTATTCTGAGACAGACAGAGAGAGAGAGACAGACAGAGAGAGCGAGAGAGCGAGACAGACAGACAGACAGAGACAGACAGAGAGAGCGAGAGAGAGAGAGACAGAGAGAGAGACAGAGACAGAGAGACAGACAGAGAGAGAGACAGAGACAGAATGAATGTGAAGTTCATACATTTCTGGGTCTGAGAAGTAAAGCCTTCCTGTCTTCCATTATTTTAAAACAGATAAAGCAGGGGAAGCGTTAGGACCAATCAGGATAGAGGGTTAGCAATGCTAACCATGTGACACTTACACAACTACATTTCGTGTGTGTGTGTGTGTGTGTAGATGCTGCCAGAGCCCCGTGCGCTCAATGTAAATGTTGGTAACATTCATTTCTATGTAAAAATGAATACTTAAAAATTATCAATTGCAATATATTGCTTCACCAAAACCTACTGAGCTCATTTCCATATATCGTGCGATAAGTCCATATATTGACTATCTGTGTCTCTGTGTCTCTGTCTGTGTGTGTGTGTGTGTGTGTGTGTGTGTGATATAAATACTGTAGAGCTGTGTGACTGACCAGCTGAGTGAGGCGGTCTCTGGCGGCGGGGAGGCAGTGAACTGAGTCCATCTTCTCCTCCAGAGTTTCGATGAAGTCCAGCAGCAACGTGACAACGTCCACCATGAACCTGAAACACAGAAACCCTAATATTCAAATATTCTTCCCAATTTTTCCAAAATAAAAGAAGCCGAGGAAGAGGCAAACAACCGCAAGGCCGTAGTTCCAGCTGAGAGTATTTTTGCGGATTATATTTTCTTTCTTTCTTTCTTTCTTTCTGAAGCGGTAGAAGGTTACCTGTGCAGGTGTGCCGGGACCGGCAGGTTTGTGCGTCCCAGCGGCTTCATCAGCCTCTGCCTCAGACTGGTCTGGTCCTTCAGGACGTCCTGCAGGTGACAGCAGAACACCTGGAACATCTGGAACCTCCGAGCTGTCAGACCCAGAGGAACAGGAGTTACTCTTCACTCACATATTTGTACTTTATATTTACAGACACACAAATGTGTACACATATACACATATGTATATATAGCTACATATATATATATATATATATATATATATATATATATACACACACACACATATATATTAGGGCTGTCAAACGATTAATTTTTTTTAATCGCTGAATTTCTATAGTTAATTGCGATTAACAATAACAATAAAACACTATTATTTTGCATTTCAGAACAGTTTTTAAGTCCATATTAACAATGGAAAGCCATTCTTACCAGTGGATCTTGATTGGGAATCAAATGAATGCAAAGAAAGTTACTTTATGAACTTGATTTTAAGATTTGTAATTATTTATTTACTGTAAACAAAAGAAAAATGTGTGAATCTGTCATTATTGCACAATTCCTCCAAGTACCTAACTGAAAAACTACAAATCCCTCTCCTTACCAGAGTCAATCTAGTGTTTAGTAACTCCTAAATAATGTTGATGACTCACTGACGTCCAGTGATCACGGTTAATGAGACAGAGTTTGGACTCTGCAGCTGTTCCAGTGTGGCTGCTTCCTCCGTGTCATACAGGCTGCGTGGTGAGACTACTGTCCCCCTCGACGGCAACGAGACGGGTCAGAACATGCCAACCGTAGTACGTCTTTAAGACCCGAGTCCTCTACCATGCTGACAGGTCTGCAGTTAGTTGTCACCCGTTTTGCAAGAGCTGCAGTAATCTTTTGGGATTTGGTTTCATCCACAGGTCGGCAAGTAGCCCGCTAGTGTTAGCATCACGTTAACTGTACTACTATGCTTAGCTCCGTAGCTGGTAGCTCAAGCTTGACGTGCTTCGGTGATATTTTAATTCGGCCTTTACACAACGTGCATATGGCTTTGACTTGTCTACGAGCCGTCTGGGAGTTTCTGAAAATAAAAAGCTCCATTCAGAGTTATTGCTGCTGTGTTTCTCCATCATGCTGCAGCAGCCACAGCAGGATGTGTTAGGAGGAAGTGGCAGCTTGATGAGAAGTAACGGTGCTGCAAAGAGTCAAAATAGTAGCCTGTTAGGACCACGCCAAGCCCAGGGAAGTGGAGCATAAATTAATAAATGGTGGCATTAAAAAGAATTAATCGCGTCGGCCCTTAATCGCATCGCGATTAACGCTGACAGCCCTAATATATATATATATATATATATATATATATATATATATATATATATATATATATATATATATATATATATATATATATATATATATATATATATATATAGCAAATATACCAAATCTCAACATTTCCAAAAAAAAAGGGGCAGAAAACCCCACGAAAAAAGACAACAGAAAAAGGATTTTCTGACACTAAGTAAGGCAGCTATATGGTGGAGAAGAAGGGCGGAAAGAAGGCAACAATATGAACAATATGTTCAGACCCGTGTTTGGGCTGCGTTCACTCACTGAGGTAGAAAGTGTGCGAGACGTCGGCGCTCTTCTTGTCTTTGTGCAGCAGCTCCACCTCCAGCTGCAGCTGCAGCAACAAACAACAACAACGTGGAATATTTATCTTTAATCAGAGAAATATGTCAAATTATCTTTAAATTTACATTCAGTTCATCAAGATATTCCAGAAAATGTGACATTTTATGGATAAACATTTACTAAAACTATAAAAAAAGGCTTCTGCTGTTTGTATTTTATTTTCCACGAAGCCAGAACATTACTTTACACGTCTTAATGTCCCACATATGTGTTAATATTCATGCCGGAAAACAAGGCAAAAACAAGGCATTTGGTGGTGATGGAGCAGTGGATAGGACCCATGCCTTTGGTGTAGGAGACCTGGGTTAGATTCCCACTGAGATACATCTACCAACGTGTCCCTGAGCAAGGCACTTAACTCCTAGTTACTCCAGAGGAGTGTTACCTCTGATAGATATAGACATTATAAGTCTCTTTGGATAAAAGCATCAGCTAAATGACATGTAATGTAATGTTATGTAGAGGCAGAAAGAGAGCAAAAACATTACTTTACACGTCTTAATGTCCAATATTTGTGTTAATATTCCATTTTAAAGATGTTGGTTTCAGCGTAGAAACACCAAACATTTCTTCACGTTTGTGTCCATAAATAAAAAACTTCTTTAAGTAACTCAGTTATTATTATTTGTACTTAAAGATTACGCAGCATCAGACTTGAGCTGTCCTTAATAAACTAACATATTATATATTATATTATATATATATGATATTAGGCTCGTTGGAGATGAGCTGCGTCTCGTCTGTAAAGTCGACGACAAGCAAAGTCATGTTGAGGTGACTCTGAACCAATCAGCTGTTAGATCAGCTGGGAGGCGGGCGTTTCCCAGCATGCTTTGGGTCCGCCTGGGTCTTGCAGTCACTGCGCTGCCTGCGTCTCAAGTCTGACACAAATCTACCCAGCGTGCAACGGGGCGGCGATCGATTCTGCGCAGACCTTGCTCATCTCCAACGAGCCATGACTGTCAGACTGAGGTACCTGGTCCAGCTGTCTCTGCGTTCTGATTCGCTGTTCAGCCTCGTGCAGGTGAGAGGAGAAGGCGGGGCTTAGCCTGGAGGAGGCGGAGTCTATTTCCTCCTGAGGACAGGTAGAGACACATTTTGTGTTTATTGTTGAACCCAAAGTTACACAACGTTAGAGAGCGTTTTATTTACGTTTATGTTACTCTGTATCAAAGTACAAAACTTCAAACCAAACATACTGAAGTAAAAGTTAAAATACATAGTTTAAAAACTGCTAAAAACTACTCGGTCACAGTAACGCGAGTAGTTGTAATTCAATACTTTGCGTTCATACTCGTGTTTGAGCTGCGTTCAAACTCGTGTTTGGGCTGCGCTCATACTCGTGTTTGAGCTGCGCTCATACTCGTGTTTGAGCTGCGTTCAAAGCCGTGTTTGAGCTGCGTTCAAACTCGTGTTTGGGCTGCGTTCATACTCGTGTTTGGGCTGCGTTCATACTCGTGTTTGAGCTGCGTTCAAACTTGTGTTTGAGCTGCGTTCATACTCGTGTTTGAGCTGCGTTCATACTCGTGTTTGAGCTGCGTTCAAAGCCGTGTTTGGGCTGCGTTCATACTCGTGTTTGAGCTGCGTTCATACTCGTGTTTGAGCTGCGTTCATACTCGTGTTTGAGCTGCGTTCATACTCGTGTTTGAGCTGCGTTCAAACTCGTGTTTGAGCTGCGTTCATACTCGTGTTTGAGCTGCGTTCATACTCGTGTTTGAGCTGCGTTCAAAGCCGTGTTTGGGCTGCGTTCATACTCGTGTTTGAGCTGCGTTCATACTCGTGTTTGAGCTGCGTTCATACTCGTGTTTGAGCTGCGTTCATACTCGTGTTTGAGCTGCGTTCATACTCGTGTTTGAGCTGCGTTCAAAGCCGTGTTTGGGCTGCGTTCATACTCGTGTTTGAGCTGCGTTCAAAGCCGTGTTTGGGCTGCGTTCATACTCGTGTTTGAGCTGCGTTCATACTCGTGTTTGAGCTGCGTTCATACTCGTGTTTGAGCTGCGTTCATACTCGTGTTTGAGCTGCGTTCAAACTCGTGTTTGAGCTGCGTTCAAACTCGTGTTTGAGCTGCGTTCAAACTCGTGTTTGAGCTGCGTTCAAAGCCGTGTTTGGGCTGCGTTCATACTCGTGTTTGAGCTGCGTTCAAACTCGTGTTTGAGCTGCGTTCAAACTCGTGTTTGAGCTGCGTTCAAACTCGTGTTTGAGCTGCGTTCAAAGCCGTGTTTGGGCTGCGTTCATACTCGTGTTTGGGCTGCGTTCATACTCGTGTTTGGGCTGCGTTCATACTCGTGTTTGAGCTGCGTTCAAAGCCGTGTTTGGGCTGCGTTCATACTCGTGTTTGAGCTGCGTTCATACTCGTGTTTGAGCTGCGTTCATACTCGTGTTTGAGCTGCGTTCAAACTCGTGTTTGAGCTGCGTTCAAACTCGTGTTTGAGCTGCGTTCAAACTCGTGTTTGAGCTGCGTTCAAAGCCGTGTTTGGGCTGCGTTCATACTCGTGTTTGAGCTGCGTTCATACTCGTGTTTGAGCTGCGTTCAAAGCCGTGTTTGGGCTGCGTTCATACTCGTGTTTGAGCTGCGTTCATACTCGTGTTTGAGCTGCGTTCAAACTCGTGTTTGAGCTGCGTTCATACTCGTGTTTGAGCTGCGTTCATACTCGTGTTTGAGCTGCGTTCATACTCGTGTTTGGGCTGCGTTCATACTCGTGTTTGAGCTGCGTTCATACTCGTGTTTGAGCTGCGTTCATACTCGTGTTTGAGCTGCGTTCATACTCGTGTTTGAGCTGCGTTCATACTCGTGTTTGGGCTGCGTTCATACTCGTGTTTGAGCTGCGTTCATACTCGTGTTTGGGCTGCGTTCATACTCGTGTTTGAGCTGCGTTCATACTCGTGTTTGGGCTGCGTTCAAAGCCGTGTTTGAGCTGCGTTCATACTCGTGTTTGAGCTGCGTTCATACTCGTGTTTGGGCTGCGTTCAAAGCCGTGTTTGAGCTGCGTTCAAACCTGTAAGAGGCTTCAGTTTCTCTGACACAAAGCAAGATTTTCTGTGAAAGAATAAATGAAAAACAGAATTATTTTACCTGAGACAGCACTCCTCTGGCGACACACCTGGCCAACAGGCCGGCAGCTGGAGTCACCGTGAACGGAGACGAGTCCAAGCGATGCATCTGAAATAAAACAAGTACAGAAGCAGAAATGAGCCGTAACCATCGGAAACAAGGATGTAAAAGATGGAGATATTGTAAAAAGATTTAATCTCCTTTCTGACACTCTTCTGACTCCGTACAGCTGAGTTCACTCAGTTCATTCTGATGGTTTTATCAACAAACTTCTCTTTTGTTTTCTATTGTTAATTGTGCCTCCACCTGTAGCTTATGTTATAGAGGAAGACGACAGAAAGAGAAAAAACAGACAGACGGGTAGAGAGAGAGACAGACAGGTAGAGAGTGAGACAGAGAGAGAGAGACAGAGAGTGAGACAGAAAAACAGACAGACTGGTAGAGAGAGAGAGAGAGGTAGAGAGAGACTACCAGACAGACGGGTAGAGAGACAGAAAAACAGACAGGCAGACAGGTAGAGAGTGACACAGACAGGTAGAGAGTGAGACTACCAGACAGACGGGTAGAGAGACAGAAAAACAGACAGACAGAGAGGTAGAGAGAGACAGAAAAACAGACAGGTAGAGAGTGACACAGACAGGTAGAGAGTGAGACTACCAGACAGACGGGTAGAGAGTGAGACAGAGAGGTAGAGAGAGAGAGACAGATAAAACAGACAGAGAGAGAGACAGAAAAACAGACAGAGTGAGACAGACAGGTAGAGAGAGAGGTAGAGAGTGAGTGAGACAGACAGGTAGGTAGAGAGACAGAAAAACAGGCAGGTAGAGAGTGAGACTACCAGACAGACACACAGAAAGAGAGACAGACAAACAAATAGTTCCATGTTTAATGTCTTAGTCTTTCACAGATAGTCTGTTATAACACCTTTATAACTCCATACAGTTAAGCCTACGTGACACAAAGCATACACATAGGGGTGAACCTACTCCGTGTATTCTGATGTTTTTATCAATGATCTTCTCTTACAATGTTAACTTTAGTTAATCAAAAAAAAACAACTGGGCCTCCATCGGTAGCTTATGTTAGGGAAGACGACTCCAATAACATGAAAACAGTTGACCTGTGTTGTACTTTACATATGCCGAACTGAAGAGTGTTTCATAAAGACTTATAATCCTGCAGTGTTTTCTTCTAATACATCTCTGTGTAAAAACAGAAAACAATATAACGTTAAACTGACTACGTTTTAAACGCAGTTTGGCAGCGCTGCCACCGAGCGAACGTCTGTTCCCTGAAAACAACCGGTAAAAGTGGCGTTTCAACGGCAACACGGAGTCCGTTTAGCCGATATGAAGTTTTACACAGAACCATAAACGGGTTAGTAACAGTTTAAGGTTTCTTCTTACCGTTTATATAACTTAATTTTCCGTTGCCAAATTTCAACAATGGCTCCAACTGAACCCGCGCAATGATTTGTCTTCTTCCTTAAAGGTTGAAGGGCGGCTGTAGTGTCGCAGTACTGCCCCCTGCTGGAGGTGGTCACTCCTACAGTCATGGACAGAGAGGAATGTATGTATAATATGTAAATATTTTAGTTGTGTTTGGTATATTCACAAGGCTAAATGCTCTAAAGCAGTCCCATGTTTTAAACTATTCTTTGAAATTTGAAAATGAGAATCACATCAAGAGTGTGTAGTTTATTGACATGCTTTCATTCTATCAAAAAAAGTTAAAAAGACAAAGAAAAATGACAAAATCTTCAGAAAATGTGACAAAAAACGTCTTATCTGATTTGTGTATATATATACGCAATATTATTTTAAGAGATTTTTGTCAACTTTGTTATGTAAGGGAATTTTTCTATTCATATAGAATTACATTTTTATTTTTTTGTCTTATTTTTAAACCTGTAAAAATATGAATAATATGTGTGTGTGTGTGTGTGTGTGTGTGTGTGTGTGTGTGTGTGTGTGTGTGTGTGTGTGTGTGTGTGTGTGTGTGTGTGTGTGTGTGTGTGTGTGTGTGTGTGTGTGTGTGTGTGTGTGTGTGTGTGTGGATCACTCTCCAGATCAGTAGGAGGCGCCTGGACCGCCCGGAACCTGTTTTCCAACCGCCAATAAAATCAAAAGAAGAAATGACGTTTACACTCTATGCTGTTCCCATTGGCTCCTCATATCCAGTCTGTGATTGGTTCACACAGCTGCGGTCTGTCCCACAGCAGAGCAGCAGGGCGTCTGCTCTCTCATTTACACACTTTTTGTTCCATTAAACGGTGTTTTCAACATTTGGACAACGCTAACGGCTCCATGTTAAATGTTGGCGTTCATGTAAGTAAAACAAACGGCTGGTTTTACGGTTTATTGGGCGGTTTTTATGGCGTACTTGCAGGCTAACGCTACTGTGCTAACGTTAGCTCTGGATTCCCATCCATAAACATCAGTATATATATATCTATATATATATATATATCTATGAGTTAGTGTGTGTGTTAGCCTGTTAGCTTGTTCAACAGCTCAACAGTGTTCAGGGTGTGTATTAGTATTGTTATGGTCGGTACTAGTGAAGCTAATGTAGCTACCGTTAGCTCCTCCAGCCTGTTGCTTGTTGTTTACGTCTGCAGGGATTTCAGCAGCTGATCCCGTTAGAGCAGCTGATCTGAGAACAGACCACTTCCGGTTGGGATCTGAACGCTGAGAAGAGCCTCACTTAAGGTCGAGTCTCACTGCAGTAGATCAGCACAGACAGACAGGTAGAGAGTGAGACAGACAAGTAGAGACAGAGGGAGAGACAGACAGACAGAGAGGTAGAGAGTGAGACAGGCAGACAGACAGAGACAGAGGGAGGGACAGACAGAGAGAGAGTGATACAGAAACAGACAGACAGGTAGAGAGTGAGTCAGACAGAGACAGAGGGAGAGACAGACAGGTAGAAAGTGAGACAGACAGAGGGAGAGACAGAGACAGGCAGAGAGTGAGACAGAGGGAGGGACAGACAGACAGAGGGAGGGAGTGAGACAGACAGGTAGAGAGTGAGACAGACAGGTAGGGAGTGAGACAGACAGAGGGGTCCAGATGGGGAACAGCGCCCTGAAGTCTCACCTGGAAACGTCCCAGAAGACCGGCGTGTTCCAGCTGACAGCCAAGGGGCTGCAGGAGGTTAGACACACAGCATGATGTCACACACAGCATGATGTCACACAGCATGATGATAATAATACATTTTATTCCTATAGCTCTTTACATGGTACTCAAAGACACTTTACAGTAAGACCAGCATATTAAAATCATTAAAATCAGAAACTGTCAGGTGAGAAATGTAAGACTGCTGGATGTGGACAGCTGATCTGAAGAGTGTTTAGAATGATGTCACTGTGTTTGCAGTTAAATATTTAACCCTTGTGTTGTCTTCCCGTCAACGTCGACGTTTTTGACGCCTTTCTTTCACAGTTTTTGCTTTTTCCAACATTTTAAATTGTTAAATTTTTCTTCTGCCCATTTTCAGCGTTTATTTGTACGTCCCATATTTTCTGATATAAAACAGAAATTGAAAACGGGTCAATGTGACCCGAAGTCAACACAAGGTTAAACAGAAATAATCTGCTGTTTTCACTAAAAACACTAAATGCTAGCAGTGTTTCCCACAGAATTAGAGGACAGAGGTGCAGACTTCTGATATTAACTGTACTGCAAATATTTTTATACAAAATTCTGCAGGTAACAATTTACTGGTATAATGCAGTATTACTGGTATAATGCAGTAAGGGAAGGGGGCTTTTACATCTGAGAGAGAGAGCATATGTGTGCGTGTGTGTATATGTATGTGTGTATATATATATATATATATATATATATATATATATAGAGAGAGAGACTGAAAGAGAGAGATATATATATATATATATATATATATTAGAGGTGCAACGATGAATCGATTAATCGACTAGTTGTCAACTGTTAAATTAATCGCCAACTATTTTGATAATCGATTAATCGTTTGAGTCGTTTTTTTATTAAAACAAATCAGATTTCTCTGATTCCAGCTTGTTAAATGTGAAGATCTTCTAGTATCTTCTCTCCTCTGGGACAGTAAACTGAAGATCTTTTGAGTTTTGGACAAAACAAGACATTTGAGGACGTCATCTTAGGCTTTTTGGGAAACTCTGATCCACGTTTCACCATGTTTTGACATTTTTATAAATCAAACAACTATCGATTAATTGAGAAAATAATCAACAGATTAATCGACTATGAAAATAATAGAGAGAGAGAGAGAGAGGGGCAGCAAAGGGTCACAGGTCGGATTCGAACCCGGGCCACTGCAAAGGACTCAAAGGAGGATAAAATGAATGCTAAATATGTGGTATGAAGGAGTCTTTGTTTACTCTTTGTGTCAGCTGTTCTCGAGGTCCGGCTGTGATGTTTGTGTTGTCGTTAGTTTCCAGAGGAGCTGCAGAGACTCACCAGCAACCTGCGGACGGTCGATCTGTCCGGGAACAAGATCGAGGTTCTTCCTGCCGCCATCGGAAACTTCCTGCAGCTCAAGAGTCTGACGCTCAACTCCAACAGACTCAGTGAGTGTTTCTCTGCTGATGCTCCTTGCTCTTTATCAGCGGCGTTACGAGACGCTCGGCGCACCAGACCAGACACGAGAACGAGGCGAGACGAGATTTTAGCACTCTTTTAAAGCGTAACTGTGGATTTCCACAGGATGCAGAACGTCTGCAGACCGGCTCCGCTGCAGAACGGCTGCGTGCTCCGCCGTCCGTCAACACCCACCAGGTCTGGATTTGTTGCGGCACGGCTGCGGCCATGACTGACAGCTGTAGTCACGAGGACCCACGAGATCTCACGAATTCACGTAGAATAGAACCACAAAACCACCACCAGTTAGTTTCATCCAGAGGAGTAGAGGGGAAACTACTCTGAGCTGTGTTTTCAAGGTGTAGTGCAGGAGATATGATCCGCCGTGAGCACGCTGGATTTTACTTTGAAAATTAACCAGATTTTTATTTTGTTTCTGTGCTGGACTTCCTGTCCTCCACTATCTGCCGTGTGCTGAATTGCTGCGGAGCTCTCCGGCGTCTGGCAACAATAGAAGCTCTGGTATCTGCTCCGGAGGGCTGGGACCGACGGAGTCGGGACGCAGACGTTCTGCAGTCAGTGGAAATACACACACTGACTTTAATGGAAACCTAATGACTCTGGAGACGCATCCAGTGGAAATTGCCGGTAACTCTCGCCAAAATGCAACCTAGGGTCTTTTTGTGAATGTACCCGAGTCAAACTTTCGTTTAAAATCATATTTAGGACGGAATCACCACTTTTTAAGATTTACCGTATTCTCGTTTTTGGGTCAAATGGCCTTCTGAATGGGAGAGCTAGGGGCACTTTGATGCTAGCCTCAAAATATCTATTTTTAAACCACTAAGAAGACTCGACACAACATGAGACTTTACTCCAAGTATCACCAGGAGCTCTACACCTTAAAACACGCCGACTTATTGGGACTTTAGCTTAGCTTTAGTAGCCATCTTCTAACCGTAAACAAACTGGGAACTATATTCTCAGAAGGTGAAGCTCTGTTACTTCTGCTACTTGGGAGGAGTGATATGCTTTGCAGCAAACCTGTCTGAGAATATAGTTCCCAGTATGTTTACGTTAGAAGATGGCTGTGTGTCATGTGACCTTGTTATTTGTACACCCTGTGACTCTACAAATCACAACATGTAAACAGGAACATGTTGGTGTTATTTTATCACTTATTGGGAGCAGTAGGCTAGATGGAACCAGTCACCTGCAGGATCTGTGCTAAGCTAGACTAGATGGAGCCAGTTACCTCCAGGATCTGTGCTAAGCTAGGCTAGATGGAGCCGGTTACCTCCAGGATCTGTGCTAAGCTAGGCTAGATGGAGCCGGTTACCTCCAGGATCTGTGCTAAGCTAGGCTAGATGGAGCCGGTTACCTCCAGGATCTGTGCTAAGCTAGGCTAGATGGAGCCGGTTACCTCCAGGATCTGTGCTAGGCTAGGCTACCGGTGGAACCGTCAGACAGAGTTACAACACGCACGGAGATGAGAAGGGTACGTATGGACTTATCTAACTCTGGGGGATACGGGGAATAAGCTAAAGTCCCAATAAGTCGGCGTGTTTTAAGGTGTAGAGCTCCTGGTGATACTTGGAGCAAAGTCTCATGTTGTGTCGAGCCTTCTTAGTGGTTTAAAAATAGATATTTTGAGGCTAGCATCAAAGTGTCCTTAGCACTCCCATTCAAAAGGCCATTTGACCCAAAAACGAGAATACGGTCAATCTTAAAAGTGGCGATTCCGTCCTAAATACGCTTTTAAACCAAAGTTTGACTCGGGTACATTCACAAAAAGACCCTAGGTTACATTTTGGCGAGAGTTACGCTTTAATGTTCCCGTGGCGTTGTGTGTAACGTTTCCCAGCGTTGTGGCGTTGTGTGTAACATTCCCCAGAGTTGTGGCGTTGTGTTAACATTCCCGTGGCGTTGTGTGTTTGTGTCCCAGCCGGTCTCCCCGCTGAGATCGGGAAGCTGAAGAAGCTGGAGACTCTGAGTCTGAACGGGAACCGGATCCAGCAGCTGCCGCCGACTCTGGGCCAGCTCAAAGCGCTGCGAACCCTGAACCTGTCTGGGAACCAGATCCTGGAGTTCCCCTCCGGACTGGGAACCCTGAGACACCTGGACCTGCTGGACCTGTCCCGCAACCAGATCAGGAGCGTCCCCGCGGCCGTGTCGGAGCTGCAGACCATCGAGATCAACCTCAACCAGAACCAGGTACCACGGTCCTCTGTTACCCCTTTTCCACCAACAACAACCAGGTGCTGGTTCAGAGCTAGAGCTAGTGCCGGTTCGGAGTTGGTTCGACTGACGAGCCTCCAAAGAACCGGTTTGCTTTTCCACAGACTAAAGAGCCAGCACAGAGCCAGGTCTGACGTCACTGTATACGTCTCACCTTTCCCAGCAACACAAACGCACCATCAACAATAGCGGACGTTGCTTTGCTGTGGATGTTCGTGGCTTTGCGGACCTACATCGGCATCCAAACTCGGAGGATCCAACGTGTTCGCGCGGCTCGCCATCATAGTGCAAGAAAGCAGCTTGTTTCCTCCTCTGACCACTGCTGTGTTTGTTTAATCGCGTCCATCGTGTTTATCTGCTAATTTAAAAATGGCGGTCATAAGTTTCTGTTCGTCTTGTTGGTCACGGTAACCCCGCCCCCAGCCGCTGCTGTAAGCGGTTCTTACCTCTGGCCCAGCAGTGATTTGGTGCTACTTAAGAACCACTTTTACTGGTTCGGAGCTGGTGCTTTGGTGGTCGAAAAACAAAGAACCGATTTCAAACTAGGCTCTGGCTCTGGATAACACTAACGGTTCTTTACTCTGTTGATTCATTTCTGGATTAATAAGAGAAGTAGTTTGGACTCTGTTATGTGAGAAAATGGTGAAAAATGACCCAAAAAAGCGGACTAAAACATCTACAATAGCTGCAAAATGTCAAAAACTACTAAATAAAGTGAGAAAAACGTCTAAAGGCCACAAAACGTCAGCTTTACTCAACTCTTTTTGGCTCTTTTTCTATGTTTTCGATGCTTTTTGTCTCTTTTTTCGTTGCTTTTGATGCTTTTTTAAGTTTACGAATAATAAGCTACCAAGCCATCACCCCCCGTTAGCATCCCATTGACTGCCATTCATTCTGACGTCACTTTGACAGAGAATAACTTTACATCTGAAGAGTTTAAAGACTATTTGTCCATTGTTTATTTCTAAAGAAACACGACAATGTATAAAAGGCTCCATTACCTTGTACCTCACGTTATGGCTCCGTAGCAGACGTTGTTATAAAAATAGGCTAACGATTGGGTCATAACCACGAGACTTACTGTCTCATAGTAGAGGAATTACCGTATAGTACAGGAGAAGCTCTCAGGCAGTTTGGACTTCCATTAGCTGTTTAAGTTTAATTACTAATGTTAACTATCATTTTAGTGATCAATAATTAGCCTGTGTCTATGTTATCTCCTTACATATACCTACGCTCTCCGTCTCTGCTAGATTGGGAATGATTGAGATTTCTCTTGGCACAGCTACCAGAAGACTTCCAACTTTCAGACAGGTTGCTCACGTCACATCTATGTCTTCAAGCTCAGTTGGAGGCTGCTCAGTAACGCTCAGCCATCACCGGGAAAGAGACTTCACTGGTCTCCGTCCAGAGACACGGGACCTGCTGGTCCATTATATATACTGTCTGTCTGACTACATTACATAACATTGTCCAGTTCATTCGAACTCGCTACCCGATCTGGCAAACTTGCATAATGTAATGTAATGTAATGTAATGTAATGTAATGGGACAATTCCGCTTCCAACCTGTAGGGGGACCAAAGCGGGATTATTCTCTAGTGTTGCTTTAAGAATGACTTCAGTGCCGTTCTTTGTTCTTTTCTCAAAGAAAAGCTGAACTCCAAGTCTTCCAGAGACCGCTGTTGGCCAGCAGCAGCAGCCATAAGCCCCGCCCACCCACTCTATACACGATGTGATTGGCCTGACCAGAGTTTGGTTTTTCCAACTTGCAAGCCAACAGAGAGTTGCTAGACGACCCTGGCTGCAGATTACATCTGCTGCTGCTAGGGTGGTCTAGATTTCTAGACCAGTCATTCCCAAACTGTGGTCCGTGAGGGTACTGCAGGTGGTCCGTGGAAAAGCAAAATAAAATATAAAATAATAGTTTTTTTAACCTTCATTTTACCAGGAAATTCCCATAAAAATTAAGAATATGTATATTGATATAAAATTTAAATTAAATTGTCAAGTTATTGTGTGATTACTAAAATACGCTAGTGGTGCTCGGCCGTGACGTTAAAGTCCAAAATCTCTAACTGAAAATTAATAATCAAAGCCTGTTGTTGAGATGAACCTGATTATGCCCTCGGCCGCTGGAGTAAATAAATAAATAAGTGGCAGCCTGTTGTACTGATGAGATGACCAGTTCTAGTTTTAGTGCTAGTAGGCCTGTTAACAGGTGCAGAGTAATTCAGGTAGGACTGTGTGGAGACATATTTTATTATGTGTATTATGAGGTGGTCTGCAAAAATTCTTGATTACAAATAGTGATCCACACACACAGACAGTTTGAATGGTCTAGGCTGTGTTTTTGGCTTTTGTTGCCTAAACGGTTCCTTCCTTCCTGTTGTCGGTGCAGATCTCGGCGCTGTCTGCGGAGGTGTCTCGCTGTCCTCGTCTGAAGGTTCTCCGTCTGGAGGAGAACTGTCTGGAGCTGTCGTCCATCCCGACATGCGTCCTCAGCGACTCGCAGGTGTCTCTGTTCTCCGTGGAGGGAAACCTGTTCGAGGTGAAGAACCTCCGAGACCTGGACGGCTACGACAAGGTACTGCATGCTAGTTATATAACAGATAATCACAGAGAACTGTCATTTTAGGGAGAACACAGACAGGTTATATATCAGTCCCTCCAGAAAAAATTGATTATGTGATCTCATGATTCAATGCATAATCAGCCAAAGTCAGCATATTTATGCGGGGGGGGGCCGCATTTTTTCAAATACGCCGCACTTTTGCCGCATAAATTGCTGATTTCCGTGCAAAATATGCGGAGCTTGCATGATTTCATAATCCCTGCATTTTCGTTGTAAAAAGTCCCATATATCTTAGCAGAAAGATGAAAAATGTTGAGTTTACTTCACACAAGAGCAGCCGTTTTCCCCTGTTGCCATGGGAACGTTATGAAGTGATGTAATTACGTGACGTGAACATCATCGAAAAGCTGCAAACCCCGCGATGAAGCCACGATGGAACCACAGTTTTAAAAAGTTCCCGCAATTTCATCGCATTAAATTGCATAAATATCCCGTATATTCCATCACATTTTTTAAGAAAACGTGCCGCGTAAGCAAGGATTTTAGCCCAAAACAATCACAAAAAAACATTTTTCTGGAAGGACTGGTATAACAGATAATCACAGATAACTGTTATCCAAAGTCAAAGTAAACTTTATTATCTCGATGGGGGAATTCATGTGGTCTTAAGCCCCTGACACACCAACCTGACGGCCGGCCGTCTGACCGTCTGGTGAGGTCGGTGACTCCAGTCTGTTCGGTGTGTTCGTGCCGTCGTCCGTCAGAGGGGCCGTC
This sequence comes from Sander lucioperca, assembly GCF_008315115.2. Lineage (NCBI taxonomy): Eukaryota > Metazoa > Chordata > Actinopteri > Perciformes > Percidae > Sander > Sander lucioperca. Next base: position 26,977,978 of record NC_050190.1, on the reverse strand, counting down.
GGCCTTCATTTGGGCCGACCTGACTTCCTGGGTCAGAGGGCGTGCAGTCGGTCTCAATGACCCATCTGATTGGTGGAGAGCTAACCCGGAAATGACGAGCGGGATGAGTGATGAACGCCTCTCAATAATCTTTTAAACTGACTGTAATTACACTGGTCCAATTAAATAAGGCCACGCATCATACAGATGTCCTTTGATCATTTATTTCCACATTTTTGTCGTAAGCAGTGTTGTATAAAGTACTAGAAAGCAATACATGAGTAAAAGTACAAGTATCGTACTAGAAAAATACTTTGGTAGAAGTGAAAGTTACCTTTTAGAATATTACTTAAGTAAAAGTCTTAAAGTATCTGATATATACTGTACTTAAGTATCAAAAGTAATTTTCTGATATTTAATTAAATTAATTAAGTATTTGAAGTAAAAGTAAAAAGTTTTAATTTTTTTTAAAAAGCAAGCTGTTAGAACTTTTACTGTGAACTCTATTGTGGCTTTCTTACAGTAAAGCATAAAGTATATTCAGGGTTCCCAGATCTTCTTATCATCCGGTAGGAAGAATCTTTCATTACGATGTACAGAAACTTTTCTTGTAAATACGGCCACGGGTGTCTGACGTTATCTTCACCACTATCGTCGGGGTGGTCGTCTACGGTAACGGGAGGTCCTCCAGTAGGTGCTCGTGCTTCCATGGCGGTTCCAGTTGTGCGTCCTCCTCCTCCTTTAGCAACAAACAAGCGCTGAAATAGAGCGCGCGGCGTGCGGAGCGTGCGTAATGCAATCTAGGAGCAGTGATTCGCCAAACCTCCCTTACTGCAGTCGCACACATTTCTTCTAATTTTATTTTTTTAGTAACGAGTAACGAAGATGCTTAGTGGAAATATAACGGAGTAAAAGTATACATTTTATCTAGGAAATGTAGTGGAGTAAAAGTGAAAGTTGACATAAATTTAAATAGCGAAGTAAAGTACAGATACGTGAAATTTCTACTTAAGTACAGTAACGAAGTATTTGTACTCCGTTACATTACAACACTGGTCGTAAGACACCGTGAAAACTACAAGAAAAATGTACTTCTTTCAGTCGTTTTACAGTCTCTTAAGCACGTTTCCTTAGCCGGGCCACACAATGTTAGCGTCACAACAGTACAGAAAGAGCATTAAATGCAAAAGAAATTACAAAAACAAATATTAAACACAAATATGACAAGGCTGAAATACAAAAGCACAGTTACCGTGTGCGCCTCTTGGACCGTGCAAAACCTTAGTTTGAGGCCGTACATTTTTCCTCTGCAGCCACGTTGGCTCTCTCTGTATTCCTCTAACCCACAATGCAACAGGTGTGGCCTTCGCTAAACTCTGGTCATTTGACCTTTTACCTCAACATCAAAAATGACATTTTTAAACAAAAAATATTATATATAATATATATTAAAATATTTTAGTACAATTTTAAATCCAACATCCCTTTTTAAACTCTTATTTATTACATTTTTTACGTTTTTAATTACTGTATGAATTCAAACACTAATGAAATTATCAAAAATATAAACTAAACATGAGATCTCAGTAACACTGTCCCTCAGACAGTTACACAGACCTTTGTTGATCTGAAATGAAGACAGATTCAGCAGCTGCACGGCCTATTTCTCTCTTCAAATGTTTTCAGAAACACGTTTCGGTGAACTATTTTAGTAAATATTTGCAGACTGATCTCACTAAGTGGCGTATGTATGACACGCCAATTCGTGTGCCATTTTTGCGTGTTATCAAGACGCATAATCGTTTTTTAGCGTGTTTATCAACGCCGTTTGGCCTCCATTGACTTATATTTAGGGATGTCCCGATCAGGTTTTTTTGCCCTCGAGTCTGAGTCATTTGATTTTGAGTATCTACCGAGTCCTGATCCGATACTTCTATAATAATTCAACTTTATAATCCCTCCAGACCGCAGACATACTCGCGCTTTCTGCTTCAAGCTGCTTCCGTGTTCTACTTTGCCGGCATTTAACCAATAGCGTCTCTGCAACAAAGTGATGTCATGCCGCACGCGTTGCTGTTTCTGTGTGGAGTCAAAAGGGTCTAACTCTGGGCCACCGCATAACTATAGATGTGTTAAAAAATAATGAGAATATATATACATATATATCCCAGTCCTGATCGGGAGGTAACGTCCGATTCCGATCGAGTCTGAAACCACGTGATCGGGCCCGATTTCCGATCACGTGATCGGATCTGGACATCCCTACTTACATTACATGTGAATTAGTCCTTCCAGAGTTTTTTTGTGATTGTTTTGGGCAAAAATCCTTGATTATGCGGCACGTTTTCTTAAAAAATGTGATGGAATATGCGGGATATTTATGCAATTTTATGTGATGAAATTGCGGGAACTTGCAAAAATTGCGGTTCCATCGTGGCTTCATCGCGGGATTTGCAGCTTTTTGATGATGTTCACGTCGCGGAATTACATCACTTCATAACGTTCCCATGGCAACGGGGGAAAACGGCTGCTCTTGTGTGTAGTAAACGCAACATTTTTCAACTTTCTGCTAAGATATATGGGACTTTTTTGCAACAAAAATGCGGGGATTATGAAATCATGCAAGCATTATTTCGAACAACATTACTGTCGGCTGGAGAAGCCAGACCCACGTGACGCGTTGTCAATTCCGGTTTTCATTTTTTTGTATTACGTCTCGCACACGTGCAGAACGTACACTCAAGTCGGCGTCTCCTCAGTGTGTTCTGAGGCATTTTTTGAACCTCGGGGACCCGACTGATCAGTCCGACTGACTTTACTGCCGACGGTCGGCCGTCTGGTTGGTGGGTCAGGGCCTTCAGACACCTCCTCGCTCTTTAGGGGGAATTGTTGGGTCTTTATAAATTATAGAGTGTGGTCTAGACCTACTCTCTCTGTAAAGTGTCTCCAGGTAACTCCTGTTAGGATTTGACACTATAAATAAAATGTGATTGAACTCAGTCTCTGTTATCAGACCAAACCGTCCCCAGAATGCCGTGATCGACCAATCAGCTTGCAGTATTGTACCAAGCCGTGTGAGAATGGTTCTTAATGTTCTTAATGTTCTGTGTTGTTCCCTCCTCAGTACATGGAGCGTTTCACGGCCACCAAGAAGAAGTTCGCCTGAAGACGCTCGATGATCCTCGCAGCCGAGACGCCGCCCAAAACCGCCAACGCCAACGCTGCTTCTTCTTCTTCTTTGGCTGCTAAAAACAGACTTCACACAGCCGTTAACAATCCCTAACACTCCTCCTCCCTGGCTGCTGCTGGACGGAGAGACAGAGAGACAGACAGGCAGGGAGGGAGACAGGGAGACAGACAGACAGACAGGCAGGGAGACAGGGAGGGAGACAGAGAGAGAGACAGATGGACGGACGGACAGAGACACAGGCAGACAGGGAGGGAGACAGAGAGAGAGAGAGACAGATGGACGGACGGACAGAGACACAGACAGACAGGGAGACAGACAGGCAGGGAGGGAGACAGACAGGGAGGGAGGGAGACAGATGGACGGACGGACAGAGACGCAGACAGACAGACAGGGAGACAGACAGAGAGACAGACAGGCAGACAGAGAGACAGGGAGACAGACACAGACAGACACACAGAGAGACAGGGAGACAGACACAGACAGACACACAGAGAGACAGGCATACAGAGAGACAGACAGACAGAGGGACAGACAGACACACAGACAGAGAGAGAGAGAGACAGACAGACAGACGGAGAGACAGACAGGACGTCTCTGAGAGCTTCACACGGAAACAGACGACATGAAGAAACCGATTCAACACGAGAGAAAATGAAGACGGCCGGTTAGTGACGGCAGCAGAGACTCAGGGACGCGTTCATTAACACAACGTTCACCAACGTTCACTAATGTTCACTAATGTTGAATGTTTGTCAAACTCACCTTCACTACGAGCCAGACTAGAGACTGAGAATCCCATCCACAGCCAGAATTTATTAACATGCTTTTATTTAATCTACAAAGTAAAATATCTTTGACTGTATTATAACTCGTGTCTTGTAGCTTTCTCACCTACAGTTTGGTCGACATAAAGCCCTAAAAAAAGTTCCTTATCCATCGTAGAGTTTAGCAAATCAAGCAGAACTAAGATTACATGTTTAAAAGCAGCGACCACACAGCCGGTAACGTATAGTGGAAGTGTAGCTTTGGACCCGCTCTGCAGACGTTAAGTTACGTTACGCTGCACTGCAGCCGGCCGGCCCCTAAAGGTCTGCACACACCGAGCCGATAACCGGCCGTCTGACAGTCTGCCGAGGTCGGTGACTCCAGTCTGTTCGGTGTGTTCGTGCCGTCGTCCGTCCGAGGAGCTGTCAGCCTTCATTTTGGCTGACCTGACATGTATAATCGGCGGGGCGGGCACTGCCGGCAGTCAGACTCCAATGACCCATCTGATTGGTGGAGAGCTAACCAGGAAACGGGGAGCGGGATGAGCATGACTAGTAGGGTTGCGCGATATTGACAAAATGTGATATTGCGATATCAATATTAATTTCAATATTTTTTGTGTAGGGTTTTGTGACGTGGTACGCTCCATAGGGTTTGTCACGTGGTACGCTCCATAGGGTTTGTCACGTGGTACGCTCCATAGGGTTTGTCACGTGGTACGCTCCATAGGGTTTGTCACGTGGTACGCTCCATAGGGTTCGTCACGTGGTACGCTCCATAGGGTTCGTCACGTGGTACGCTCCGTAGGGTCGTCACGTGGTACGCTCCGTAGGGTCGTCACGTGGTACGCTCCGTAGGGTCGTCACGTGGTACGCTCCATAGGGTCGTCACGTGGTACGCTCCGTAGGGTCGTCACGTGGTACGCTCCGTAGGGTCGTCACGTGGTACGCTCCGTAGGGTCGTCACGTGGTACGCTCCATAAGGTCGTCACGTGGTACGCTCCGTAGGGTTCGTCACGTGGTACGCTCCATAGGGTCGTCACGTGGTACGCTCCGTAGGGTCGTCACGTGGTACGCTCCGTAGGGTCGTCACGTGGTACGCTCCGTAGGGTCGTCACGTGGTACGCTCCGTAGGGTTTGTCACGTGGTACGCTCCGTAGGGTTTGTCACGTGGTACGCTCCATAAGGTCGTCACGTGGTACGCTCCATAGGGTTCGTCACGTGGTACGCTCCGTAGGGTCGTCACGTGGTACGCTCCGTAGGGTCGTCACGTGGTACGCTCCGTAGGGGTCGTCACGTGGTACGCTCCGTAGGGTTCGTCACGTGGTACGCTCCGTAGGGTTCGTCACGTCGTCACGTGGTATGCTCCATAGGGTTGTCACGTGGTACGCTCCATAGGGTTCGTCACGTGGTACGCTCCATAGGGGTTGTCACGTGGTACGCTCCATAGGGTTCGTCACGTGGTACGCTCCATAGGGTTCGTCACGTGGTACGCTCCATAGGGGTTGTCACGTGGTACGCTCCATAGGGGTTGTCACGTGGTACGCTCCAATAGGGTTCGTCACGTGGTACGCTCCATAGGGTTTGTCACGTGGTACGCTCCATAGGGTTCGTCACGTGGTACGCTCCATAGGGTCGTCACGTGGTACGCTCCATAGGGTTCGTCACGTGGTACGCTCCATAGGGTTCGTCACGTGGTACGCTCCATATGGTTCGTCACGTGGTACGCTCCATAGGGTTTGTCACGTAGTGGCCCCGTGCGCTGACGTGCACTAACGAGTGTACGTGGCACAGTAACTGACCAATGAAACATGACCATTACAGCGTTTCAAGCTCTAAATCAAAACACAACTAAGCCACACACCAACAGACGGGACGCAGCGCTGCACAAAATAAAATAAATATTGCATACTTATTGCGACACTTTCGATATATTGCGATAACGATACTGAGTCGATATATCTTGCACCCCTAGTGACTAGAGTTTCTCAAAATCTGATAAAATCTTCTAAACTGACCTTTGTTGATCTGAAATGAAGACAGATTCAGCAGCTGCACGGCCTATTTCTCTCTTCAAATGTTTTCAGAAACACGTTTCGGTGAACTATTTTAGTCCAATATGAGATCGGATTCTGAACGAGCCGCCATGACAGTCTGGCTGTGAATTTCTGGAGAAACCAGACCCACGTGACGCGTTCGTCCAATCAGCTGCCGGTTTTCATTTTTGGGGCAACAATCCAGATTAGCGCCGCCTGCTGTTATGGAGACGTATTACGTCTGGTCTCTTCGGTGTTCTGAGGAACTTTTTGGACCAACTCGAGGAGACTGATCAGTCAGACTGGCTTTACTGCCGACGGTCGGCCGTCTGGTCGGTGTGTCTGGGCCTTAAGTCGATACGCGGGCCATGAGTTTGACACGTGTGCATCAACACAATGTTCACTTATGTGTAACGTTAGCCTCTAACTTCTTCCTTTCCTGAATGAACTTTAAATGATCTAGACCAGGGGTCACCAACACGGTGCCCGAGGCCACCAGGTAGCCCCCAAGGACCACTAGTAGCCCTCAGGCCTGTTCTAAAAATGAAAATTGAATATTGATATTATCTGTTTCCCACCTTGTTAAGTCATTGTTGATAATTATTGATAATGAGAAATCATTAACGTGATCAGCGTCTTCACATAGATGAGTATCATTAATCATTAATAATCATATATAACTAAAGGCAAACTGAGAACATTAGTTATTTCAGAAGAGTATCAAACTGGTAGCCCTTCGTATGACTCAGTACCCATGAAGTAGCTCTCAGTTTCTAAAAGGTGGTGACCCCTGGTCCAGAGGGAACAGAAACGATGACGTTGTTCCAAACAGCGGCGGTCTGAAGACGGAGACACACGAGAGTTTCAGATGTTTTTATGAATGGAAAGATGATTCATGAAATGCTTTTTGTC
>NC_050190.1:26963597-26966097 GCF_008315115.2 Sander lucioperca | reverse complement strand
ACACAGAAAGAGACACACACACAGAGACACACACACAAACACACACAGACACACACACACACACAGACATACACACATACACACAGAGACACACACATACAGAGACACACACAGACACACACACACAGAGACACACACACACAGAGACACACACACATGGAGACACACACACAGACACACACACACAGAGACACACACACACAGAGACACAAAAACACACAGAGACACACACACACACACACACACACAGAGACACACACACATGGAGACACACACACAGACACACACACACACAGAGACACACACACACACACAGACACAAACACACACAGAGACACACACAGACACACACACACAGAGACACACACACACATACACACGCACACACAGAGACACAAACAGAGACACACACACACACACAGACACACAGAGACACACACACATACACTCGCACACACAGAGACACAAACAGAGAGACACACACACAGACACACACAGACACACACACACGCACACACAGAGACACAAACAGAGACACACACACACACAGAGACACACACATACACACACACACACATATAAAGATACACACACACACAGAGACACACACACAAACACACATACACACATACAGAGACACACACAGACACACACACATATAAAGACACACACACACTCAGAGACACACACACACAGAGACACACGCACACACAGACACAGACACACACATGGAGACACACAGACACATACGCACCCTCTCTCTTATCTCTGGATGTTTCCTCTCTTCTCTGAATAAGTTGTGAAGACACGTCAGCCTTTGTGGTTTTAGATTTGTTCTGCTTGATTTGATTACTGTATAGAGAGCTGATGCTGCAAAGTTTCCTCTGAAGATGAGATAAAGAAGTCACACAGACACACACACACAGAGACACAAACAGAGACACACACACACACAGAGACACAAACAGAGACACACACACACACAGACACACAGAGACACACACACATACACACGCACACACAGAGACACAAACAGAGACACACACACACAGACACACACAGACACACACACGCACACACAGAGACACAAACAGAGACACACACACACACACACAGAGACACACACACACACAGACACACACAGAGAGACACACACACAAACACACAAAGACACACACATGCACACACAGACACACACACAGAGACACACACACACACACACACACAGAAAGAGACACACACACAGAGACACACACACAAACACACACAGACACACACACACACACAGACATACACACATACACACAGAGACACACACATACAGAGACACACACAGACACACACACACAGAGACACACACACATGGAGACACACACACAGACACACACACACAGAGACACACACACACAGAGACACAAAAACACACAGAGACACACACACACACACACACACACAGAGACACACACACACAGAGACACACACACATGGAGACACACACACAGACACACACACACACACAGAGACACACACACACACACAGACACAAACACACACAGAGACACACACAGACACACACACACAGAGACACACACACACATACACACGCACACACAGAGACACAAACAGAGACACACACACACACAGACACACAGAGACACACACACATACACACGCACACACAGAGACACAAACAGAGAGACACACACACAGACACACACAGACACACACACACGCACACACAGAGACACAAACAGAGACACACACACACACACACAGAGACACACACACACACAGACACACACAGAGAGACACACACACAAACACACAAAGACACACACATGCACACACAGACACACACACAGAGAGAGACACACACACAGAGACACACACACACACATACACACACACACACACAGAAAGAGACACACACACAGAGACACACACACAAACACACACAGACACACACACACACACAGACATACACACATACACACAGAGACACACACATACAGAGACAGACACACACTGAGACACACACACACACAGAGACACACACACATGGAGACACACACACACAGACACACACACACAGAGACACACACACACAGAGACACACACACATGGAGACACACACACAGACACACACACACAGAGACACACACACACAGAGACACACACACACACACAGAGACACAAAAACACACAGAGACACACACACACACACACACACAGACACACACACAGAGACACACACACACAGAGACACACACACATGGAGACACACACACAGACACACACACAGAGACACACACACACACAGACACAAACACACACAGAGACACACACAGACACACACACACACAAGGCAAGGCAATTTTATTTATATAGCACATTTCAGCACAAGGCAACTCAAAGTGCTTTACACAAAACATCAAACATTAAAGAGCAAAGAGCAAAATAGGGATTAAAAATAAAAATATTAACGAATACAAATTTAATA
>NC_050190.1:26956097-26958597 GCF_008315115.2 Sander lucioperca | reverse complement strand
ACACCTGAAACGACGACTTCACAGTGATGTGGAAACTTCTTCTTACACCATCCTCCACCTGACCCATTCAGACTCCGGCCCGTACCGAGAGGAGTGTTGGACTGAGGGCAACGTGACGCATGAGAACAACATCACTATTACTGTTTGTACTTCAATGGATCTGAGATATATATATGCGAGACTTGGAGGAACAGTGGACGTGCCATGTTGGGGAGCAGCTGATAATCTGGATGTCCAGTGGCTCAAACGGGACTTTAAATATGATTATAAAACATGGATCAGAGTTTTTGGGGACAAGACGACATCAGTGATGAACAATGTTAGAGGAAGATACCAAGTGGTGGCAGACACATCAGCTCTTCGTGTTTCCAATGTCACAAAAACAGACTTTACATGGTACAGATGTCTGGTGATGAACCAACAGCAGTGTGTTAGGGGTCACACTTCACAGTTGAAACTACGGTTGTTTGAGAGAATCTACGGCTCAGTGGGAGAGACCGCTGTGTTGCCGTGCACTATCACTGACTCCACTGATGAACAGCCCCCACGTTGGTCTAAGCTGATCTCTGACCTAGAACTACACAACCAGACTGTGCCTTCAGTAGACCAAAACTACTCGCTGGTGTTTTCATCTCTAATGTTAAATCACTCAGGTTGGTACTTCTGTAAAGCCTCTATGATAGAGCAAGGGTATCAGCTGGTGGTGTGTCCCAAATTTGGCCCCCCTGCTGTAGAGCTCTTCTCAGAGGGAGAGGAAGTCACTCTCAGATGCAGAGATTGGAGAGAGGGTAAGCTGCATGTTTGGTTTATCAAGTCGAACCGAACAGAGGGGAGAATCTTTAGTGTAGAGTCTAATCAGAGCATGAGCAGACTGAGCTGGTACAAAAATAATGGGAGCCTGGTTATCTCTAATATCTCAGTGGGAGACGCAGGGGAGTACTGGTGTGCAGTTTATAAATATGGTGATCTTCAGTGTGTGTCAACAGAGAGAACTGTGTTAGTGTACATGGAGCCCTTTGGGATTTACTCCACCTTCTTCAAAGTGCGATGCTCAGTGCTCAGTGTCCTGCTGCTGATGCTCTGTGCTGCTGTAGTCGCTGTGAACCTGAGGACACGGAAAGGAGAGCAGCTTTCAGCTCACACACACACTTAATATGCATATATGATCATTTCATCATTGGCTTTAATACAGCCTGGTATACACTGGCTTTAAAACAGCCTGGTATACACTGGCTTTAATACAGCCTGGTATACACTGGCTTTAATACAGCCTGGTATACACTGGCTTTAATACAGCCTGGTATACACTGGCTTTAAAACAAGGGATGGGACACATTCATGCAGAGAAAACATTTAAACTAGAACACAAAAGACAGAAACAACAAACATAAATGATGGGAAATAAGACATAAATACCCAATGATTATTATTATAATAATATAAAATAAGTTCTGAATGTTAGAAGGTAACCTTTGATCCTGACAGGGTGCAGATGTTCCCTTATCATCTGTATTAGTATGTTGTGTATATATATTGATGATATTATATTGTATATATATTGATGATATTATATTGTATATATATTGATGATATTATATTGTATATATATTGAGTTATTTGATCTTTTCTTGATGTTGTTATGGATATGTGTGATTATGGAGGGGGGCTGCTCTGTTAGGGGACATTTTGGTTTAATAGTTTAACATGTTGGGAATTCACTTTTTAATATTACTGTCACCTAAGAGTTTTAATACAAATTATTTTACCTTTATGCGTGCGTGTCTGTGTGTGTGTGTGTGTGTGTGTGTGTATGTGTGTGTGTGTGTGGGTGTGTGTCTGTGTGTGTGTGTGTGTGTGTGTGTGTGTGTGTGTATGTGTGTATGTGTGTGTGTGTGTATGTGTGTGTGTGTGTGTCTGTCTGTCTGTGTGTGTGTTCCAGATGTTTTTTTTGGTTTTTTTTAAGATTTTTTTTGGGCATTTTTAGGCCTTTATTTTGACAGGACAGCTGAAGAAATGAAAGGAGAGAGAGAGGGGGGGATGACATGCAGCAAAGGGCCGCAGGTCAGAGTCTAACCTGGCCCACTGCGTCGAGGAGTAAACCTCTATATACGGGCGCCCGCTCTACCAACTGAGCTAACCGGGCGCCCTCAGATGTTGTATTTTAAATCTAAAGATTATGTGATGTTGTATATTGTATATGAAGGAATATGAATTGTCTTTAATGCATTTATAATAGTTGTATCTTGCAGTGTTGTCAGTGTTATAAACTTGTAATTATATCTTGGTCTATATCTATAATCTATCGTCTGTATAATAAACATTATTAATCAACAATCAAACTTGTTCTGATTGTGATTTCTGATTAATTATTATAAGCAACATATCTCTGGGTCTGTAAAATGTTTCTCATGTTAACTTTCAGTCAGTAAAGTTGATTTCTAGAGAACATTTAAACACATTAATCTGACCAAAGTGATGAATAATAAATGTGTATTTATCT
>NC_050190.1:26948597-26951097 GCF_008315115.2 Sander lucioperca | reverse complement strand
TGGTGTGGTGATCAATGATCAAAGACAGGCTTTATAAGTGCTAAAGGAACATTTTCAACTATACAGATGATAGTGTAGTGGATATTGTGTATGTCTTTGGTGTGGGAGATCCAGGTTTGAATCCAGCTGTGATACATCAGTCAATATGTCCCTGATTGAGATGTTATTTCACTTTTTTTCAATTATTCTCACTACTTCAACTTATTCTTACGGATTTAAGCTATTCAACCAGTTTAGCTTTAGCAATTCAGCTATTCATGTTTTATTTTGGCTCTCTCTTTTTCCTCTCTTTCTCTCCTCTCTTCTCTCCTTCTCTCTGTCCTCTCTTTCCTTTTGTTCAGCCCCATTCTTTTTACCTAATATATTTCACATCTCATATCAGCTAGATTGATGCTTTTTAGTTCTATGCAGTGTCTAATAATAATACAAAGTATTTCTTCTTTCAGCCGTTTTAGGTAATTCATTTCAACTTTCATCTTGACAGTATTACAGTTCAGCTTCAAGCTTTTCTAACAATGTATTTTAGCTCTTCACTTGGGTAATGTAGTTTAGCTTCCAACTCTAACAATTTTCCTGATTTTTTAGCAGTGTAGTGCATTTGAGCTTTAAGATTTTTCGTACTATTTGTTTCATATTTCTGCATTTGTGAGTGATTATCAGTTAGAAAATATACTCAGACCTCACAATGTTCTACGTCTTTTGTCATTATTCAACTTTTGAAGCCAACAGTTCAGTTTAGCATAAGCTTTTAACTTTTTAATGAAATTCATACGTATTAAAACGATTTCCACTTTTTCAACTATTCTCACTACTTCAACTTCTTCTTAATGATTTAAGCTATTCAACCAGTTTAGCTTTAGCAATTCAGCTATTCAGCATTCCCACGCATTTTCCGCAGGAAATGCATTTTCTAGTTATTATTATTATTATTAACTTTAAATTCAGTTTATGGGAAATTATTTAATTGACTTCTGCTGAATAACTTCAAAATCAATAACGACAGTGTTTAAAAAATGTAAATAATATAATAATATTACATACAAAATAACATCCACACAAGTATGTTAAAAATTTAAATTTTTTCATTTCAATTTTCACTCAAAAAACACATACCTTTGTGGAATCACATTTTCATTTTTAAGTTACCATTATCATTTAAATTAAGTCCCTTATGGGCTTCCATAATAAAATATTAGAAAAGACAAATTAAATACAAAATGTGTGTAAAAAAATATTTTTGTTCAAAACAACTATGCTTTTACTTTGAAGGCATCATTTCCGGTGTCGTCGTGTCTTAGCGTGTGTAACTTGACGTCACGTTCTCTCTCAGCCGCGTACAGCAGCAGCGGGGTGTGTTTGTGTTAAAGTGTTTGCGGTTAAATAACAAACTTCTCATTAACTTTCTGCGGTTTTATCACCTTCAGCAAACAAGAAAACTAGTTTTTTAAATAGTTTGTTTTCCGGTCGCTCTGCTGAAGCGAATCCTCCTCCATGAATTCAGCGTTTTATCCTCCCAACTCTCACTTTTCTCCGGGTGCAAATCCTGTTTGTCCAGCTGGAAATGAGACTTCAGTGAATGATTCGGGAGACCGAGCATAGCCGAACCGAGCCGAACTGACCCAGTTGATGTAAGCGACAGTTTAAAAAGACCCACAACAGAAATGACAAGATGAAGCCGATTCTGTGGATTATATTGTTTTTACTGCGCATCCATGAAGGGACCTGTGGAAACGGTGAGTGTCAATTAGTTAACTACAGTGATTTATAGAGCTATAACGTAAACATAAATCCGTGTGTTTGTAGTTTGGTCAGATTTATCTCTAAACTGTGGTTGAATGTGCGGGAAAGAGGCTACTTTTTTCATTTTGTATCAAGTTAAGTTCACTTAGCCAAACTCCATTGGAAATATTTGTGTTATAAAGGTTTGTAACGTTTCGGGAAATATTCACATATGATCAAACTTATCTAAAAAGTTATATACATCGTAGCAAACCTGTCGTCCACTCGGCATACACCCAACATACCAAACAGCAGTTTATCTAAAGTAATGGGCAATTTTTGTATCGTTTCGCCCGCTGCCTCCGCCAGTCAAAGTGTACCGCAGAGGGCTGTTTGTGAGCAGCATGAATCAGTAAAAACCTAACAATCTCTTCGTAATAAGCTCGTTGTATGTTTGCCGAATTAACCATGAAACTCATGTGCAATTAAAGAAGTCCAAGATATGACTGTCATTTTATTAAAACAAGCTAAAAAGCAAAATTATATTAATGTTAACTATTTTCGAATGAAGATCTGTCTCCCCGCACAGTTAAACAGCTCTCACAGGGCAAAGTGCAGGTTCACTGTTACTGAGGGAATGTGAGCCTAACCCTAACAGGCTTCATTATCCTACCAATTATGCCGTCAAACTGATTATCACAACCATGTTAACAAACATTATTGCCACCTTTCAGAGCACGAAATGTTTAAGCTTAAGCACAAATTAGTAAAAAATGCATCA
>NC_050190.1:26941097-26943597 GCF_008315115.2 Sander lucioperca | reverse complement strand
TTCTTTACTTCTTCAAGCTCCCGGTGTGATGCGTGCGAGAGGAGGAGACTCCGCGCATGAAGTGCTGCATTTAGTAACTGCAGCCTAACTTTTGTAGGCTACACATTTGTTACTGTTTGAGAATCGGCGCAGCGGGTGCGGTATTACATTCAATTTATCGCACCGTTGTGACGAAAAGAGAGCTGAGCCAGAAGGCAAAGCTCTCAATCTACCGGTCAGTTTTCGTTCCTACCCTCACCTATGGTCATGAAGGCTGGGTCATGACCGAAAGAACCAGATCCAGGGTACAAGCAGCCGAAATGGGTTTCCTCAGGAGGGTGACTGGCGTCTCCCTTAGAGATAGGGTGAGAAGCTCAGTCATCTGTGAGGAGCTCGGAGTAGAGCCGCTGCTCCTTCACGTCGAAAGGAGCCAGTTGAGGTGGTTCGGGCATCTGGTAAGGATGCCCCCTGGGAGCCTCCCTAGGGAGGTGTTCCAGGCACGTCCAGCTGGGAGGAGGCCTCGGGGAAGACCCAGGACTAGGTGGAGGGATTATATCTCCAACCTGGCCTGGGAACGCCTCGGGATCCCCCAGTCGGAGCTGGTGAATGTGGCTCGGGAAAGGGAAGTTTGGGGTCCCCTGCTGGAGCTGCTACCCCCGCGACCCGAGACCGGATAAGCGGACGAAGATGGATGGATGGACATTTGTTACTTTTATATAGCCTATATATATATATATATATATATATATATATATAATATTTCTGATTATGGCATAGCTTTCTCCCCACCCAAATAAGGTAATGGATAAAAAAATAAATAAAAAAATTGCTTGATCAAGGGTCCGGCCCGAGGATGTGGCGGAAAATAACGGCCCGAGCCCGGCCCGAGGTCCGGTCTGGCTCGGGCTCGGGCCGAGAATCTAAACTCTACGCCCAGATAGCTCAAAATGCGTACAGATAACACGCCACTTTGGCTTTGGAAAGTGGCGTGTATGTTTACGCAAAGTCATGATGTCATGTTGCAATATGAGATCGTATTCTGAACGAGACGCCATGACAGTCTGGCTTTGAATTTCCGGAGAAACCAGACCGACCTGTCCCCGGGGACCAGCCGGAGACGGGTCACCCTACTCCGGAAACAACAACACTGAACAATGAGTCGGTGAGATGTGTTCAGGGCCCTCAGGACGTTTTTAAAATGGGTTTAAATATGTGGAAATGGATTTTTTTCCAGTTTTTTTGTCACTATTTGACGTTGTTGTCGATTTTTTTTTCAACGTTCTTTTGTGAGTTTTTATTTTTCAATGCTATACAATTCAATGAAAGTAGTGAACTGAACAATTATTTTACATGTGTAAAGCGTCGTATGGAAGCATCCACATTATTTTCTTTGACAGTTTGGTTGAAAGAAACCCAAATTTCTGATATGGAAACTTTTTAAGAATGGGTCAGATTGGGGTAAATGACAGAAATGCTGCAAACGTGCCAACAAAGACCGAAGAAAAGCACGTAGACATCGATGTAAACGATGCAGGTCAGTACGTTGTCTCTGCAGAGGTTCAGCTGAGAAACCCAGGATGTAAAGCCCTGACTCCTCTCCTTTTCTCCGTCTTCCTGCAGGCGTGTTCACCAAGCATCCGTCCAATCAGACGCTGTCTCAGGGGAACGCGGCGCGGCTTGGCTGTGCCGTCCAGGGCCTCCCGGAGCCCGACATCGTGTGGATGAAGGACGGAGAGAAACTCTACAGCACGGACCAGATGTTCATCACTCTGGGAGAGCAGCACTGGGAGACGTACCACAGGTTCATCATACTATATCAGTCAATACTATATCAGTCAATGATATATCAGTCAATATCAGTCAATAATATATCAGTCAATATCAGTCAATAATATATCAGTCAATACTATATCAATATCATATGTATAAAATGTACTGGGGATATTGAAACACATTCTTGAGGAAGGTTACTACATTCCCACACACACACACACACACACACACACACACACACACACACACACACACACACACACACAGAGACACAAACACACACACAGACACACATACACAGACAGAGAGACACACACACACACACACACACACACACACACACACACACAGAGACACAAACACACACACAGACACAGACACACATACACAGACAGAGACACACACACACACACAGAGACAGACACACAAACACACACACAGACACATACACACACACACACACAGAGACAGACACACAAACACACACAGAGACACACATACAGACACACACACACACACAGAGACACACACACGCACACACACACACACACACAGAGACACATACACACACACACACACACACACAGAGACACACATACAGACACACACATACAGACACACACACACACACAGACACACACAGAGAGACACAAACACACACAGAGACACACACACAGAGACACACACACACACACACACACACAGACACACACAGAGAGACACAAACACACACACACAGACACACAGA
>NC_050190.1:26931097-26933597 GCF_008315115.2 Sander lucioperca | reverse complement strand
TTGCTGCGGAGCTCTCCGGCGTCCGGCAACAATAGAAGCTCTGGTATCTGCTCCGGAGGGCTGGGACCGCCGGAGCTGGGACGGAGTCGGGACGCAGACGTTCTGCAGTCAGTGGAAATACACACACTGACTTTAATGGAAACCTAATGACTCTGGAGACGTTCTGGAGACGTTCCGCATCCAGTGGAAATTGCCGGTGAACGCGTTCATTGAGCGATAGTTCATGAAGTTGTTCATATTTTGGGTTAACGTGAACTGAACGTGCTGTATTACTGCCTGATGAACGTTACTGTGAATTCCTTCATTCTGGTGTCTGTGAACGGCACGCTCTCTCAGTTTAAAGCTCCCATATTCTGCTCATTTTCAGGTTCATAATTGTATTTTGAGGTTGTACCAGAATAGGTTTACATCGTTTCATTTTCAAAAAACACCATATTTTAGTTGTACTGCTCATTGCTGCAGCTCCTTTATCAAAGTTTGTATGAAGCACCAGAGACACAAAATAACTCCCCAAATCCCAGAAAAAGTGTTTTTTTTTCATAATATGGGCACTTTAAGACCCAGATATTATATTACGTTATTGTTCATCTCCTGTGTAACGTGTCTGTTGTGTGTCTGTTGTGTGTCTGTTGTGTGTCTGTGTAACGTGTCTGTTGTGTGTCTGTGTAACGTGTCTGTGTAACGTGTCTGTGTAACATGTCTGTTGTGTGTCTGTGTAACATGTCTGTTGTGTGTCTGTGTAACGTGTCTGTTGTGTGTCTGTGTAACGTGTCTGTTGTGTGTCTGTTGTGTGTCTGTGTAACGTGTCTGTTGTGTGTCTGTGTAACGTGTCTGTTGTGTGTCTGTGTAACGTGTCTGTTGTGTGTCTGTTGTGTGTCTGTTGTGTGTCTGTGTAACGTGTCTGTGTAACGTGTCTGTGTAACATGTCTGTTGTGTGTCTGTGTAACGTGTCTGTGTAACATGTCTGTTGTGTGTCTGTGTAACGTGTCTGTGTAACATGTCTGTTGTGTGTCTGTGTAACGTGTCTGTGTAACGTGTCTGTTGTGTGTCTGTGTAACATGTCTGTTGTGTGTCTGTGTAACGTGTCTGTTGTGTGTCTGTTGTGTGTCTGTGTAACGTGTCTGTTGTGTGTCTGTTGTGTGTCTGTGTAACGTGTCTGTTGTGTGTCTGTTGTGTGTCTGTTGTGTGTCTGTGTAACGTGTCTGTTGTGTGTCTGTTGTGTGTCTGTGTAATGTGTCTGTTGTGTGTCTGTTGTGTGTCTGTGTAACGTGTCTGTTGTGTGTCTGTGTAACGTGTCTGTTGTGTGTCTGTTGTGTGTCTGTTGTGTGTCTGTTTTGTGTCTGTGTAACGTGTCTGTTGTGTGTCTGTGTAACGTGTCTGTTGTGTGTCTGTTGTGTGTCTGTGTAACGTGTCTGTTGTGTGTCTGTTGTGTGTCTGTGTAACGTGTCTGTTGTGTGTCTGTGTAACGTGTCTGTTGTGTGTCTGTTGTGTGTCTGTGTAATGTGTCTGTTGTGTGTCTGTTGTGTGTCTGTGTAACGTGTCTGTTGTGTGTCTGTTGTGTGTCTGTTGTGTGTCTGTGTAACGTGTCTGTTGTGTGTCTGTTGTGTGTCTGTGTAATGTGTCTGTTGTGTGTCTGTTGTGTGTCTGTGTAACGTGTCTGTTGTGTGTCTGTGTAACGTGTCTGTTGTGTGTCTGTGTAACGTGTCTGTTGTGTGTCTGTTGTGTGTCTGTTGTGTGTCTGTGTAATGTGTCTGTTGTGTGTCTGTTGTGTGTCTGTGTAACGTGTCTGTTGTGTGTCTGTTGTGTGTCTGTGTAACGTGTCTGTTGTGTGTCTGTTGTGTGTCTGTGTAATGTGTCTGTTGTGTGTCTGTTGTGTGTCTGTGTAACGTGTCTGTTGTGTGTCTGTGTAACGTGTCTGTTGTGTGTCTGTTGTGTGTCTGTTGTGTGTCTGTGTAACGTGTCTGTTGTGTGTCTGTTGTGTGTCTGTGTAATGTGTCTGTTGTGTGTCTGTTGTGTGTCTGTGTAACGTGTCTGTTGTGTGTCTGTTGTGTGTCTGTGTAACGTGTCTGTTGTGTGTCTGTTGTGTGTCTGTTGTGTGTCTGTTTTGTGTCTGTGTAACGTGTCTGTTGTGTGTCTGTGTAACGTGTCTGTTGTGTGTCTGTTGTGTGTCTGTGTAACGTGTCTGTTGTGTGTCTGTTGTGTGTCTGTGTAACGTGTCTGTTGTGTGTCTGTGTAACGTGTCTGTTGTGTGTCTGTTGTGTGTCTGTGTAATGTGTCTGTTGTGTGTCTGTTGTGTGTCTGTGTAACGTGTCTGTTGTGTGTCTGTTGTGTGTCTGTTGTGTGTCTGTTGTGTGTCTGTTGTGTGTCTGTGTAACGTGTCTGTGTAACGTGTCTGTGTAACATGTCTGTTGTGTGTCTGTGTAACGTGTCTGTGTAACATGTCTGTTGTGTGTCTGTGTAACGTGTCTGTGTAACATGTCTGTTGTGTGTCTGTGTAACA
>NC_050190.1:26918597-26928597 GCF_008315115.2 Sander lucioperca | reverse complement strand
AATATTTTGAGAAAAAGTGTGAATTTTAGAAAAATGTTTATTCTGTTACGGAGCTAAAACTCTTGTTTGGACGGAGATCGTTCATCTCAAAACGCTTCTTAAAAACCAAAACTTAGCGGTGGCACTGTATCTGATGGTCAGTTTCCTGCCCTCTGATTGGCTGTGTTGCTCCCTCAGTCTGTTTCCTGCCCTCTGATTGGCTGTGTTGCTCCCTGTTTCCAGCCCTCTGATTGGCTGTGTTGCTCCCTCAGTCTGTTTCCAGCCCTCTGATTGGCTGTGTTGCTCCCTCAGTCTGTTTCCAGCCCTCTGATTGGCTGTGTTGCTCCCTCAGTGCAGGTCCCGGTCCAGCGGAGCCACATGTGGGTCGGCCTGCTGCTCGGTCTGCTGGTGGCCGCCGTGGTCGCGCTGCTGCTCGCCGTCACCGCTCAGCGCCGCGGGAAGGAGACGCAGTTTGGGTACCAAACCTCAACAAACCCACACACATCCCAAAATGTTCAGACTCAGAGCAGCAGGGAAGGTTTCTCCTAACATGCTCTGTCTGTCTGTCTCTCTCTCTGTCTGTCTGTCTGTCTGTCTCTCTCTCTCTTTCTTGCTCTATCTGTCTCTCTCTCTTGCTCTGTCTGTCTACCTGCCTGCATGTCTGTCTGTCTTTCCGCCTGTCTGCCTGCGTGTCTGTCTGTCTGTTTGCCTGTCTGTGTGTCTACCTGTCTGTCTGTCTACCTACCTACCTGCCTGTCTGTCTGTCTGCCTACATGTCTGTCTGCCTGTCTGTCTGTCTGTCTACCTACCTGCCTGTCTGTCTGCCTGTCTGTCTGTCTGCCTGTCTCTCTGCAGTTCTGTCTTCAAACCTGAGGGTCCAGAGAGCTCCGTCTCCTTCACGGCGGCTCAATCCTTCAACAGAAACTGTGCTGAGCTGCAGGATTCCACATGTGAGTTTATATATATTTATATCAAGTTTATATACAGTACTGTGCAAAAGTCTTGAAGAATGCAAACTCAAGAATGCTTTCAAAAATATAAATGATTGTTTATTTTTATCAATTTACAAAATGCAAAGTGAGCAACCAAAAAAAACATCTAAATCCCATCAATATTTGGTGTTACTACCCTTTCAACCAGCATCAGTTCTTATAGGTACCTATAAAAAATCAGGGATTTTGTAGGATTGTAGTCAGGTGTATGAGCAACCAATTCTAGTATATATATATATATATATATGTATATATGTGTGTGTATGTGTATATACACACACACACACACACACACACACACACACACACACATATTCATACACATAAACACACACACACAGAGTGTGATAACTTTAGACAACATAGGGAACCAAACGGGAGCGGGACGGGATTAGGGAGTCTTTCTCTCAGGATTATGCAGGACAGGATTTTTTTGGGGGGGCAGTCCCGTGATCGGGATGTGACGGGAGTATTTTCGTATTCCCGTGTCACCCTCTACCTCCATCCACAGAAGATCTGTGGTTAGTTCTCCAAGATGTTTGGAACAACCTAGCAGCCCAGTTCCTTCAACAACAAGGTGGACCTAGAAGAACTGATGCTGTCCTGAAGGCAGAGGGTGGTCACACCAAATATTGATTTGATTTAGATTTCTCCTCTGTTCATTCACTGCATTTTGTGAATTGATGAAAAGGAACTATTAACACTTCTATTGTTGAAAGCATTATTAGTGTACAGCATTTTTTCATACCTGCCTAAAACTTTTGTACAGTACTGTATATTTATATAAAGCTTATATCCCAACAACGGTAACAATGGTAACTTTACCTTTTTACTCAACGATTAACAACCCTAACTCTCCTTACAACCCGTTCTCACTCCAAACTCGTAAAATAAGGACGTTTGGACAGTGGCTGTCAGCGTCTGATGCGACGAAAAAGGCGTCTTTCAGCGTGTTTGTGTAACACACCGAGGAGAGCAGCAGTTAGAGAGGATTTAGAGAGTAGTATGTAAGGAGGTTGGTTGGGGCGGGGGGTGGGTCAAACACAGGACTTTCACCAGGAGAGAGGGGTTCACGTCCTGCTGGTCACGCTCGCTATAGTCGCTTTTTTCTTTCTTCCCCCGTGTCACAGAACCGTAAGCCCACCCACGACCCTTTCCTAAACATAACTACGTCAAAAGGGACGGCAATAGTCCCGACCAAGCGCGTTTACTTATAGTGAGGGGGGTAACTGTCATTTATTCACATTTAAAGGGATGAATCGGCATTTCACCGTCGTGTGCGCGTCGGAGTTTGTCAACAAAAAAAACACACACAACGGGGAGCGTTGGCATACGGCGGGCAGAGAACATTTCTATATGTTTCTCTGTCCTGTTCTTCACATCAGTGAGGCTTTCTTCTCTTGTTTCAACCAAGTGAATCCATGAGGAAGTGACTGGAACTATCATCACCGCTCACGGTGGATTCTCAACGTCCGGCTGCTGCTGCCCGGTCTTTGAGACACAGCTGTTTGTTTTAATCACTACACGCGGTTCACAACACACGGTTAGTTAGCGTAGTTACACCCAGTGAAATGACGTGTCCTGGTTTTATTTCATACTATCTGCTGGAGTGAGTGAAGCTGTGGGCTGAGCTCTGTTATCTCACAGCTGTTTTGGAGAAGAGTTGTCAGGAGAAGTGGAAGAGAGCGAGTCACGGAGGATAATGGGAGCAATGCCAGGAAAATTGTTATAGCACTCTTTGAAAATAGTTTAATGAGCTCAAAAATTGCACATTGCAACTATTGTTTTGAAGTAGTGTAGTGTGTAGTATAGAGTCTACTACTACTACTTTCACTTTGAAAATTAACCAGATGTTTATTTTGTTTCTGTGCTGGACTTCCTGTCCTCCACTATCTGCCGTGTGCTGAGTTGCTGCGGAGCTCTCCAGCGTCCGGCAACAATAGAAGCGGGAGTCGGGGCGCAGACGTTCTGCAGTCAGTGGAAATACACACACTGACTTTAATGGAAACCTAATGACTCCGGAGACGTTCCACAGCCGTTACGCATCCAGTGGAAATTGCCGGTTACACTCAGAAAACGTAACGCTAAAGAAGTCTGACTACAATCATCAGATCTGAGAAAAGTCTTTTAGTTCCTTTGATTCAACACCTAAACATTATAACAGCCCCCGAAGGTCCTTCAGCCGTCTGTTTACAGGAAACACTGCCACCTGTATTTACCTGCTGCCTCTCAGCCAATCAGATCTCCCGTCTGACTTCCTGGAACTCTGAATCTGATTGATGCGTGAAGCAGAAACACTCCACCTCACACCTGTGTGTGTGTGTGTGTGTGTGTGTGTGTGTCTGTGTTTCTGTGTGTCTGTGTGTGTGTGTGTGTGTGTGTGTGTGTGTGTGTGTGTGTGTGTGTGTGTCCGTCCAGTGGACAGTCTGGGTATAAACGATGAGCTGAGGAACAAGCTGCAGGACGTCCTGATCCCAGAGAGGCTGCTCACACTGGGACACATGCTGGGAAAAGGTAACGCATCTACACACACACACACACACACACACACACACACACACAAACACAGAGGGAGACACACACACACACACACACACACACAGGGAGACACACACACACACACACACACACACACACAGAGGGAGACACACACACACACACACACACAGAGGGGGAGACACACACACACACACAGAGGGAGACACACACACACACACAGAGGGAGACACACACACACACACACACACACAGAGGGGGAGACACACACACACACAGAGGGAGACACACACACACACACACACACACACACACACACACACACACACAGAGGGAGAGTGTGTGTGTGTGTGTACAAAACAAACGCTAACGCGACAGTAAACACTGAATGTCAGCTGCAAATGTTTTGACATTTTTGCTGCAGTAAAGACAGACAATTAATCTGCAGATTATTAATTAATTTGATTGACAGATATCCTGTGTGTGTGTGTGTGTCTCTTTGTGTGTGTGTGTCTCTTTGTGTCTCTTTGTGTGTGTGTGTGTGTGTGTGTGTGTGTGTGTGTGTGTGTGCAGGAGAGTTTGGCTCGGTGCGCGAGGCCTTCCTGAAGGCAGAGGACGGGTCCGTCCAGAAGGTCGCCGTCAAAGTGCTGAAAAGTGAGTCTGACGGTTCTTCTTCTTTGGTGTTTGTTCTTCTCAGCGAGACCAAGGACAAGATGACGTAGAAAATAAAAAAAAACCACAGAAGAAAGAAATCCAAAATGTGCTCGCTTACGCTAAAAATCTAAATCATAAACTGTCATCAGATGTTTGGAGTGTTCAGGAGATGCAGTTTGGGCTGAAGCTCCTAAAGGTGTTTAATTTAAAGGGTCATTTTGGTATTTTTCAACCTGTTCCCACGCATTGGTGTCTAAGTGACTGATGGGAAGAGTAAAAGATGCTTTTAGTTTAACATGAAACAGCCCCGAAATCACCATCACCAAACCCACCAGACTCCATGTAAATAATCGGGACTTTTAGCGTGTATAGAGCCAGCATATCTCCACCAGACTCCATGTAAATAATCAGGACTTTTAGTGTGTATAGAGCCAGCATATTTCCACCAGACTCCATGTAAATAATCAGGACTTTTAGTGTGTATAGAGCCAGCATATTTCCACCAGACTCCATGTAAATAATCAGGACTTTTAGTGTGTATAGAGCCAGCATATTTCCACCAGACTCCATGTAAATAATCAGGACTTTTAGTGTGTATAGAGCCAGCATATTTCCACCAGACTCCATGTAAATAATCAGGACTTTTAGCGTGTATAGAGCCAGCATATCTCCACATGTAAATGGGTGAATTAAGGGTTTATTTCAACCAAACCAGAGTGGAGATTGTTGGAACAGTGGAAAGATGAACCAAGACGGCTTTTGGTAGTTTTATTTAGTTTCTGTCCACTTTGAATGAAGTGTGTTTTACTATGATAAAAGTACTGATTATTTACATGGAGTCTGGTGGGTTCTGGATTGCACTTCGTGAACTCAGAGTAACACAAACTGTGGTTGTAAAGTAACTGTGTGTGTGTGTGTGTGTGTGTGTGTGTGTGTGTGTGTGTGTGTGTGTCCAGCTGACATCACTTCCTCCGGTGACATCGAGCATTGTCTGAAGGAGGCGGCCTACATGAAGGATTTTCACCATCCCAACGTCATCCAGCTCATTGGTAACACACACACACACACACACACACACACACACACGCACACGCACGCTAACACACACACACACACACACACATGTTAACACACACACTGAAGAACTTTCGTCATAACGAACATAAATGAATAAATCTAGGAATCAATATCTTTAAAAAAAAAAAACTACACACACACACGCTAACACACACACGCATGCACACTAACACACACACACGCTAACACACACACGCACACACGCTAACACACACACACGCTAACACACACACACACACACGCTAACACACATGCACGCTTACACACACACACACACACACACACACACACGCTAACACACACACACGCACGCTAACACACACACACACACACACACACACACACACACACACACACATTAACACACACACACACACACACACACGTTAACACACACACACACACACACACAGGTCTCTGACTGACATTTGTTCCCGTCCAATAGGAGTGAGTCTCCACCGGCGGCGGGGCCTGCGGCTGCCGGTCCCGATGGTCATTCTCCCGTTCATGAAGCACGGCGATCTGCACACCTTCCTGCTGCTGTCGCGCCTCGGAGAACAGCCGTTTGTAAGACCATTTCAGTGACATCACTTCCTCCCCGTTTGTACTGCTGACCTCATCTCATTATATCGCCGTTAATTAAACACTTCCTGCTCAATTTTAACATCTGCAAACATTTATTTATTTGATTTTCTTAACCCTGGTATTGTCTTCGACCGTGAGGCAACTTTTTGTTTTTTCGGGGTCAAAATTTTAACTGTTTTTTCAACGTTTTGGACGTCTTTTTGGACACTTTCCACCGATGTTTGGGTCACGTTTTCCCAACGTTTTTTCTGCACCTTTCGATGTTTTTGTGTGTTTTTCCCGACATTTTGGTAACTTTTTTTCAACGTTCCTTTATTAAAAAAAAAACATTCAAATGCCATGAAATTGAAGCAAATGTGTGATTAGTGTCGTAGGGAACAATCCACGTTATTTTTTTTGAAAACTTGGTTGAAATAAACCCAAATTTCTGACTTTTTGAAAATGGGTCAAATTTGAGCAAATGTTGCTGCTGCTGCTGACAGACTCAGATTATTATTCTAAGTGTCTGACAATATTATGGGATGGATCCCTACAGAGATAGACCTTTTAGTTAAAGAGGAAGATCCTTTTAGTTTAACATGGAACAGCCCCGAAATCACCATCACCAAACTACACCAGACTCCATGTAAATAATCAGGACTTTTATCATGGTAAAACACACTTCATTCAAAGTGGACAGAAACTAAATAAAACTATCAAAAGCCGTCTTGGTTCATCTTTCCACTGTTCCAACAATCACCACTCTGGTTTGGGTGAAATAAACCCTTAATTCACCCATTTACATGTGGAGATATGCTGGCTCTATACACACTAAAGTCCTGATTATTTACATGGAGTCTGGTGGAAATATGCTGGCTCTATACACACTAAAGTCCTGATTATTTACATGGAGTCTGGTGGAAATATGCTGGCTCTATACACACTAAAGTCCTGATTATTTACATGGAGTCTGGTGGAAATATGCTGGCTCTATACACACTAAAGTCCTGATTATTTACATGGAGTCTGGTGGGTTTGGCGATGGAGATTTCTGGATTCTGACCGTGTCCTTGTCTCTTTGTCTTCTCCCATCAGGACTTGTCGCTGCAGACTCTTCTGCAGTTCATGTTGGACATCTCTCGGGGGATGGAGTACCTGAGCAGCCGGAGCATCATCCACAGAGACCTCGCTGCCCGAAACTGCATGTCAGTCCACCAATCAGCTCGCACAATCATCACACACATCACATACAAAAACACTCTCAGGCCACGCCTCCTCATTTACAGAAATGTTTGTATTTTTTTAAATAATCCCAGATATCCTCCAAAACAGACCTGGAGAAAGGCCGCACTTCTGTTTTATTCCACATAATGTAATTAAAGGGTGACTACTGTTTGTTTTTTTTAACCCTATGTTTTTGTGTCTAAGTGACTGATGGGAACAACAATCTTTGACATTGGTCCAGTTTGTCTGTCTAAGTGTCTGACAACATTATGAAAGGATTTCTATGGAAGTCGACCTTTCTGTTAAAGAGTAAGATCCTTTTTTTAAACATAAAAACATCCGTGAAATTGCATTCGCTAAACCCACCAGACTCCATGTAAACAAACTGTAATTTAAGCATCATTAAACACACTTCATTCAAAGTCGACTGAAACAAAATAAAACTATGAAACGCCGTTTTCGGGCGTCTTTCCACTTTTCCAACCATCACAACTCTGGTTTTGGTTGAAATAAACACATAGTTTACTGATTTACATGAGAAAATATGCTGGCTCTATACACGCTAAAAGTATTGTTTCTTTAAATGGAGTCTGGTGGGTTTAGTGCTAGTGAATTCAGAGCTGTTTCTGGTTAAACAGAAAGGTCTTAGTGAGGTTTTAAAGGTCTATCTCTGTAGGGATCCATCCCATAATGTTGTCAGACACTTAGAATAATAATCTGAGTCTGTCAGCAGCAACAACAGAACTTTTAGTGACTCTAACTGCTGCTGAACATTAGTCCTGTAGGGTTACATTACAGCTTGGTTCTGGTTTAATACTGGACCAGTTTCAGAGGTTGTTGTTCCATCAGAGAGAGACACACACACACACACACACACACACACACACACACACACACACACACACACACACACACACACACACACACACACACACACACACACACACACACACACACACACACGGAGACATAGGAGTCCAGGATGAAAAAAGGAAAGGAAGCAGTTTACAGTCTACACTCAATGATTGGTGTATTTCTATTTTGGCCTTTGCTTTTATTTACGTGTGTGTGTGTATGTGTGTGTCTGTATTGTGTGCGTGTGTGTCTGTCTCTGTGTGTATGTGTGTGTCTTTGTGTGTGCGCGTGTGTATTGTGTGTGTGTGTGTGTGTGTGTGTGTGTGTGTCAGGCTGAATGAGAGCATGACAGTGTGTGTGGCAGACTTCGGCCTCTCTAAGAAGATCTACAGCGGAGATTACTACCGTCAGGGATCCGTCTCCAAACTTCCGGTCAAGTGGATCGCTCTGGAGAGTCTCGCCGACAACGTGTACACCACGCAGAGCGACGTGGTACTGACGCACACACACACAGACACACGCACGCACGCACACACACACACACAGAGCTTATGTGTGAATATTTTCTAGTTTGTTAACAAGACATTTGAGGACATCACCTTTGGGAAACACTGATCCACAATTTTGTGTGTGTGCGTGTCTGTGTTGTGTATGTATGTGTGTGTGTGTGTCTGTCTGTCTCTCTGTGTGTGTGTGTGTGTGTGTGTGTATGTCTGTGTGTGTGTGTGTGTGTCTCAGTGGGCGTTTGGCGTGACGATGTGGGAGATTATGACTCGTGGTCAGACTCCGTACCCCGGCGTGGAGAACTCTGAGATCTACGAGTTTCTGATCAAAGGAGAGCGACTGAAGAAACCTCCGGACTGCAGAGACGACATGTGAGTCTTTAACACATTTACATTATATATATATATATATATATATACTCGCTGTGCAGGGGTGTTACGACTTTGATCTTATATTGAATAATGATCAAAAGGAGCTTTTTATTTTGACTTTCTAAATCCAAGCAGGATCAGGATCCCTGAAGCGTCTGTTTGACGTTATCGTCCTGACTCAACTAACCTAAAACTGTTTTAAAAGAAGTCGTGAGGACTTTTTAAACTCCACCGTTTACTCTGCAGCTCAGAGGGTCTTTTTGAAGTCTCTCTCTCTCGTCTATCTCTATGTCGATATAGCTCTGATAGTGAGCAGATATACTATATAGAAGATCTATCATATATACGCTATATGTCTATATCTATCAGTATATAGCATATGTATATCATCTATATGGTCTATATCTCGTCTATAATAGCTATATATATCATGCTCTATATCTCTATACTGTGTATCATCTATATGTAGAGCTAGTCATATGGATTATATAGATAGCTAGAGAGTAGATCTACTCATATCGATCAGCTCTATCTTACTATGTCTCTATATAGTATGATCTCTATGTATCTATCTATCTATCTGTATCTCTCTATATCTCTCTACCCTGTCTATATATCTGCTATCTATCTCTGTACTATATCTCTCTAGCTCTCTCTGTCTACTATAATCGTATCTATATCATCTATACATGTATCTCTCTATCTCTATCTCTGTCTCTCTATCTGTACTCTCTGTCTCTCTCTCGTCTCTACTCTCTCTCTGTCTCTATCTTCTCTCTCTGTCTCTCTATCTCTCTCTCTCTGTCTCTCTCTCTCTTCTCTCTGTCTCTCTCTCTCTCATGTCTCTCTCTCTCTCTATCTGTCTCTCTATCTTCTCTCTGTCTCTCTCTATCTGTCTCTCTCTCTCTCTCTCTATCCTGTCTCTCTCTCTCTATCTGTCTCTCTCTCTGTCTCTATCTCTCTCTCTCTGTCTCTATCTCTCTGCTCTCTCTCTCTCTCTCTCTCTCTGTCTCTCTCTCTCTCTCCTGTCTCTATCTCTCTCTCTCTCTCTCTCTCTGTCTCTCTCTCTCTGTCTCTCTCTCTCTCTCTCCTGTCTCTCTCTCTCTCTCTCTGTCTCTCTCTCTCTCTCTCTCTGTCTCTCTCTCTCTCTCTGTCTCTCTCTCTCTCTGTCTCTCTCTCTCTCTCTCTGTCTCTCTCTCTCTGTCTCTCTCTCTCTCTCTCTCTCTCTCTCTCTCTCTCTCTCTCTCTCTCTCTGTCTCTCTCTCTCTCCCTGTCTCTCTCTCT
>NC_050190.1:26853597-26916097 GCF_008315115.2 Sander lucioperca | reverse complement strand
AGTTTGGTGATATTTTGAGCCTTTTTAGTGGTAGAAATAGCAGTTTGTTTTTACTTTCCCTGTGCCCCAAATACTAGCTAGCGTTGTAAGCTAACTAGCGGTCCGCGCTAGTGTCTTTCAAGCTCCAAACTCATTGGATTAGCATGAAAACATGTCCCAGAGAGAGACAGAGTGGGGACACATCTGTTATTAACCCCTAGGTGAGTGTCTGTATATAACAATAATGTCTGTTTTTAAATTCTTTATCTTTTCCTCGTTTGGAGATTAATTGAAGATGTGAAGCTAACGAGCGTTTCCTCGATGAATCGATGAGTCGTGTGGTTTTTGAAATGTTTCCGAGATTACTCAAATGTCTCGTTAAGAAAAGACATTGCGTAATAATCCCCCGATTAACTTTGCTCAATCAGCATATCACTTCCATTCGACCAATCACGCGTCAAAACTGAAAACCAACACCTTTTCTGGCATTTTATCTCTTTTTTTTGACACTTTTGGCATTTTTTTTACGTTTAACGATTCTTTTCACTACCATGTGTGAACACCACTAGCAAACGTATTTCCTCTGGTTTTACACTTATTTTTGGAATTCACGGTCAATAAACTTTGTAGGAAATTATAACCAATTCTTGATTTTAAAAAAGCAGAAATTCTGAATTATTTAGACTAATATTATAATATATTAAAGGAAGGATAATCACAGACTGGTATATGTCAACGGTCAGGGAGGAGGTTTCGAAAACATTGAATAAAACACCCAAAATTCAATGAAATCTGATCTTTTGTTGAACTTGAAAAGCCGTGTGTGTGTGTGTGAGTTTGTGTGTGTGAGTGTGTGTGTGTGTGTGTGTCTGTGTGTGAGTTTGTGTGTGTGAGTGTCTGTCTGTGTGTATGTGTGTGTGTCTCTGTGTGTGTGTGTGTCTGTCCGTGTTATTTTGGGCTAATTAAAATTAGGTAGTATCAAAGAAACCCATATTTCTGAGATAGATATTTAAAAAACTGGTCAAATTTGACCCGAAGACAGCAGGCAAGTGATGTGTTGATAGAGCAAAATTAATTGGGGGATTATTATGGATTTATGTCTTTTCTTAAAGCCCAATAGTCGCTGCAGTTCCTTTTTAGTCATCCACGGTAATAAACTTAGTTTGTTGTTCAGAAAAAAAGACATTTTAAAGACATATATTTTCTATTTTGTGATATTTCTGGACACATTCATTAACCGATCATTTAAATAGTCGTTGCAGCTGTAGGCGGAGAAGTCAGGACCGATCCCATCTGAGGGTGCCCCCCCCCAGCTAGCTTGTTTTATAACTTGATGGATAGTTAGCTTGCTTGCCCAGCCCTGCCCTGGTTATTGGGGGGGGCAGCCCTGGTTATTGTGGGGCCCCCCAGCCGCCGGGGCCCCTGTAGCAGGCTGCTCCGGCCCTGACTGACTGCTGCTCTACAAAATGTTTAACTGCATTTCATTCCTTCATTCTGCTCTAAACGGACTCACTCAGACATTCCCAGACTCTCTAACATTGAAATAACGCTGTTAATACGGTTGTAATTACTTGAAAAATTTCATGGGAATTCTGTAAATTCTCTGAATTCAGTTTTTTTTTTAGAAAATCACTAAATAAATGTATGTATATTTGAGTTTGGATGTAATTATGTATTTTCAGAAATGTGGGATGTTTAATTAAACTAGGTATGGAGATAACTGTGATGTCTGTGATATTAAACTTCCTCTCATGTCGGGATACCAAGGGACCGCCACGTGTTTTTAATGTTTGAGAGGTTTTGTATGTTGGTATAAAATGTTTCGTAGAGATGAACTCGTGTCCTTACGTGTGTGTGTGTGTGTGTGTGTGTGTGTGTGTGTCTCTACCACTGACTTCAGATCTGTGCACAGAGTCAATAAAGTCTTGTTGATATCTGTGTGGCTTCATATTGTTTTCATTCATTTACTGCAGAGGAGCTAGCCGGGTGCTCCATGGTGTTTTAAGCCCCCAACGTCTCCTTCCAGGCAGCGCTGCGACCGTTGACTTCAAGGCACCTAACCCTAACCCACCTAACCCTAACCATTGCCTAATCCTAGTGCCTTCTAGGTGGCGCTGCCTGGAAGGAGCCGTTGGGGGCTTAAAACACAGATAAACTAGCTTTGATTCGTTACTGATTCGATCCAATTGATCTCGGATATAAAAGATTCTCAGAGACCTGACCGCTGTAAACTGTACCAGGTAACGGTAAGGCTGGCGACAGACTGGTGCGTGGCGTGAGCATGGCGTTTCTGCTGCGTGGCGTTTTCTATGTCTTTACTCCAGAAAGGTGTCTGACGCGGCGCTGCTGCTGCTAGCCTTGTCTGGACACATGGATGTTTCTCATAAACATAAATATATTCTGATCTG
This sequence comes from Sander lucioperca, assembly GCF_008315115.2. Taxonomy (NCBI): domain Eukaryota; kingdom Metazoa; phylum Chordata; class Actinopteri; order Perciformes; family Percidae; genus Sander; species Sander lucioperca. Next base: position 26,913,710 of record NC_050190.1, on the reverse strand, counting down.
ATTACAGCAAAGACAACATCGGCAGGATTGACGGCAAAATAGGCTCCAGTATTGACAGGTGCGACATTTGAAAATCGATCATTTTTACTTCTTTGAATGACATTTATATCTGCATTTATGTCAAAACCTCGAGACTTTCAAACATCATGTCATGTATTAATATGTATTCGTGTCAAAATGACATATAAATATCTTTTCGTATTCTATGTTGCCCGGAACACTTCCACACTTTGTGTGTCATGGGAAAAATAGGCGTCGGTCCTATTTGTAGCATGCACACGGCAGTGTGCACGCTCTCACCTGTTACCATGGGAGCAAATATAAACAGACACCCCACGCAGCCAGTCTGTGGCCGGCCTAACCCTCTAACCGTACGTCCACACCGCCGCCGACTTGATCTTCTAAAGATACAGGAAGTCATTCATTTTCAGCTTCTCTCAGCTGCAAGGAGCGGAAAATCTGTCGACGTCACGTTTTGGGCGTTTTGAGCGACCAGAGCATCAATCAGAAAGTTGAAAGTAGGTCAACTTTATGGTAATGAGCTATGACGCGGTTCAGCGGCAACCAATCAGAATATAGACGTCCTTCACGCTGGCTGATTCCAGAGAAACATACGATGTAAACTTTGGTTCCTACCAAAACATTAGTTCAGAGAAAAAGGAGGAGAAGCTCATCATGGCCGTTGCTGGGTTCCCTATCATTTATGATATTTGCGTATAGGGACCAGTTAACGTTACCTGCCGGTCACATGGTCTCTAAACAGTCCGCTCACGGTGAAGTCCTGCACGGATCAACAGCTGGCGGCTGCTCGCTCTGCCTGCACGCTGCTGCGGTTCAGCGGCTAACGAGCGAGCTAACTGCTAACAGACACCGCTGCGACCAACAACCAATACACATTCTGTCATTATATATGTCATTTATAAAAGGTTTCTAGTGTCAGTGTATTGGCCGTGCAGTGGCTGCTTGATCTTTTTCCATGATGAACATAGAATGCTGCTACGTCAGAGCGGCCAAAGCCTCAAACAGCTTCCCCGGACTTTCTGACCAGCGTCCTCGACCGGGCGGCCAGAGCTTCTTTGGAGCTCAAGGCGGCGGCGGTGTGGACGTACAGTGACCTGCCACGTTAATAAAAATAATAATGTTATGTCACTAAAGCGTCGAAAAAAGCAAGGGGAAAATGTCGAGAAGTGTCTTAAAGGGTAACTAACGTTTCTGTGTCTGATGGAACAACAACCTCTGAAACTGGTCCAGTATTAAACCAGAACCAAGCTGTAATGTAACCCTACAGGACTAATGTTCAGCAGCAGTTAGAGTCACTAAAAGTTCTGTTGTTGATGCTGACAGACTCAGATTATTATTCTAAGTGTCTGACAACATTATGGGATGGATCCCTACAGAGATAGACCTTTAAAACCTCTTTTACGCTATGCACGCTACGTACACTATGCTACGTACACTATGCTATGTACACTATGCTACGTACACTACGAACGCTACGCACACTACCAGGGGTTAAATTGGGATTTGTTATGTGGGGGGACTCTCCCTAGGGGGCGTCCGGGGGAAAAAAAGTTGAAAAATAAACCATTAAATGGCACTTTCTGGAGAGTTTTGTGCAAAGAAATGGAGAAATCGAGTCTTACATGATATGTGCAAAACTGCAAGATTAAGAGCCTATACTTCGCATTGTTGTACCAACAGGTATTAGGTATTACTGTTAATCAGTCATCACTTAATTACACATTGCATTACCTTATGATATAAGAAGTGACCCATACAATGTGCCAAACATAATGAGCCACATGAAGAGACTGTGCAGCATATGACAGGAGCAACAGCTGAGAAGATTTGGGTCTGTGGTAACCAGGTCCACCTCACACACACTTCCTTCTCCCATTCTCTCTCTTTATTACTACTAACACACACACACACACACACGGCTTGGTCAGCGATATGAACTCGTAGCGGCCGTTGGAGTTTCCGAGCACCGGGCTTCCACCGCTGTTAACGAGGTTTTAGCTTTAGGAGAAGGCATTTAATCCGTTAATCCTACCGACGGAGACACTGAAGGCGTCATGTAGTTGACCTGCAGTGGTGAACTGTCTGCAGTGCTGCGAGGGTTGTTGCCGTGTTCTGATTGTTCTCATCTCAGCTCCGCCGAGACAAAACAGACATGCCATTTCAAAAGAAATATCTTTTGAAAAGCATCACTTTCATTAGATTTTATGTGACATATTTCCAGTAGGCAACTGACTGCAAGCAGACACATCTGGACACAAACGAGCAGGCTTAGCCCCGGCCCAATTTAACCACTGCACACTACGCTTCGCACACTAAGCTACGCTAAGCTACGCACGCTAAGCTACGCACGCTAAGCTATGCACGCTATGCTACGCACGCTAAGCTACGCACGCTACGCTACGCACGCACTATGATGACAGAAGTCTCCTTGCACGTTCTGCAGCGTTAGTTTAGTTTACTGTCACGTTACTCGACCCCGTATGTGTGAATAAAAATATCTGAAGTGAAAGTTCTGCCACAAAACTATGTTGTTGCGTATCATTGCACATTGCACTGCGTATACCCACTTAAAACTCCTGGGGCTTTCCTAGTGGGTATACTGCGTATACCTGCGTATCTATATAGAGAGGGGTAATAATCCGAGAAAAAACTCAGAATATCTAAGATTAAAGTTGTAAATGTACAGAAAAAGATCTCTGAGATTCACCCTCAGACGACTAAAGAAGCCACGTACAAACTACTCAAAAAACAATATTACAAAGTTCCATATTAGACATTTATTCACTATTTTATTCATATATTACGCTGCGTTTGTCAACCTAAAGAACTTATTTCAAGCACGAAAACAATTGAGTGTAGGGATGTTTTCACAAGCGATTTAGAGCCAGATTATCTCTTAATACGCTGGGCGACCCGATACAGAGAGCTGTAAGTTTCTACATCAGAAATTTGGGATTCTTTCATCCAAATTGTCCAAACATGACATGGATGGTTCCATACAACGCTCTTTGCATGTTAAACGAAGGATCACTTCACTACTTAATTATATTTGGGTGTTTTAAAAAAACAGTTTAAATGGTTTCAAAACAGTATCCTGAAACTAAACTTTGACAAAACACAATTCTTTTTTTAATATAATTTCATATAAATGAGGTTTCTTGACCATTAATTCAAAAACACAAATGAGTGTAAAACTAGTGTTACTACATTGGTGGGAGTGGTGTGTATAGTATACTGATGGTAGTGTAGAAAATACGAAGAAAATGTTGAAAAATAAACGTCTAAAAAGTGTTAAAAATGTTCAATTTCAGTTTTGACACGGGAGGACAACACAAGAGTTAACGTAGTAAATTTAGAATTGAAATGAATGTCTTTTCTGCAATTTTCACACTTTTGCAGTCATCCAGTGGGCCTGATTGGACCCTTTTGGCGGGCCTGTTCTGGCCCACGGGCCGTACATTTGACCCCCCCTTTGGAACTAGACCGCCTTCAGTCCAGTTTTAAAACGGAGACTCTCAGGCCCTGATGACGATGACGCTCGCAGGTGAAAACGGTAAAAATATTTGATCAGATGTGCCTTTCGTTCAGACGGCGACGGGGCTTAAAAACGCAAAAAAGTGAAACCACCCTCCAGAGTGGAAATCTTAAAAATGCTCCATCATCACGTTCCCGTCTAAAGGGTAAAAATGCTGTGTGTGTGTGTGTGTGTGTCTCTGTGTGTGTGTGTCTGTGTGTGTGTGTGTGTGTGTCTGTGTCTGTGTGTGTGTGTGTCTGTGTGTGTGTGTGTGTGTCTGTGTGTGTGTGTCTAAAGGGTAAAAACTCAAAAGTCTGAAGCCAGCGGTGGAGAGAGACGAGAAAAAGGCGTCCAGGTGGTCTGTTGTTACGGAGTCGGCTACAGACATTATAGGCTCCTGTTACCTAAAAGATTTTCAATGTAATGACTCAATATTTAAATGATTTAAACAATGTGGATATAGTTGTTATAGTTCGTATATATAGCTCTGTTTTCTTTTTTTTAAAGCTGGCTAAAGGCCCTGAATGGAACACCGTCCTCACCTGAAACATAACACAGAAAAGACAGACGCAATATGAATATAAATACATTATTATAAACATTACCAACAACAAGACACATGGATTCACACAGGGCTCGTTTCCTGACATACTGCAAACAATGTCAATCAAATACTCTCTGTACTTTAGGTACAAATACTCTGTACTTCAGGTTTTATTGTATCTGTAAGTTCATCTTTATACCTTATATTCCAATATGCATCTTGCACACTACTTTGCACTATTACTTTTTGCACTTTACATCCCACTCCATGTGTACTTGTCTTGATATTATGTCTTATTTGTATATTATGTTGACATGTGCCTATATGTATATTGTTGTCTCTATTGTACAGTATGTTTACTACTACATGTCTATTTGTCTGTGTAGAGAGTTAACACCTACCAAAGTCAAGATCCTTGTGTATGTGAGTATACTTGGTCAATACATGTGATTCTGAAAGTAACAACCCACTAATCTTTATACCTTATTTACAATCAATAACCTACTTATCTATTCACTATGTTAGACTTTTACTTTCATCTTTATCTGTTAGTGTATTTTAATATATCTGGCTGCTGTGGCGAGTATAAATACTGGTATATAAAACGTCTGCTCTGTAAGTTATACGGCAGTAATAGTACAGAAGCATTGTCCCTAAAATGCACTCAAAGTACAAAGTGTTGTTTCTCATTTAAAGATGGATCAATACTGATGCACATTACTGCAGTACTTGATTAAAGTACAGCTGATTTTGAGAAGTTTAATCTGCAACAAAACGCACAATCTTCATCATCACATGTTTTGGTCTTAAAATCTGAGTCTACGAAGTAACTTAATAACTCAAGTTATCAGATCAGAAAGGAAGCAGAAAGTTGAATATGTAGCACAGGCTTACTCAAGTACTTCCAAACTGTACTAGAGTCAATGTTACATGTGTATAAATACCTCAATCTGAAGCCTGTCAGACTAGGAGCGTGCTTTCTGCACATTCAGCCTCATTCAGCCTCTTTTTAACAGTTACTGTTTGTATATTTGTTTATGTCGTTCATGTTTATATGTTTGTTTATGTATGTAACGTTAGGGTAACTCACTGTAGCAATAAACCCTTTTCGGATGCAACTGTTTAATTCACTTTTTTGACAATTTCAGACATTTCAAGTATGCTTGTTTGGTATATAAAGTAGAGATGAGCCGATACCGATACCAGTATCGGCTCCGATACTGCCTAAAACTGGTATCGGTATCGGGAAGTACTGGAGTTAATGCACCAATCACATACCACGTAATACAGCCCTAAAGAAAATCTACATCAAAGTAGTTTATTTATGTTATTTTTCTGTTATAACTGACTGTCAAACTGCAGAGAACAGAAAGTTCTGGACAAAATGTATTGTCAATAACAGACCTTTTTTACAGCAGACATGTTGACATGTCATAGTATGGTGGATTCAACCATTAATGATGGCTGCATTCCCCTTAGGAGAGGTCCTGGTATTGGGCATGCTGACTCACTGAAATATCTCACTGAGCCCTCGTTAAGGTGATCAATCTCAGCTGTGATTTTCCTACTATGACAAGTCAACATGTCTGCTGTGAAAAAGGTCCACAGGAGGTCAACTGTGGAATAGCTCGCCCCTCCCAAAAAGAGAGGGTCCTACATTCATCACCTTTAAAACTCACTTCAAACAGACCAGAGATGCATCACTGTTAACTGTCACACGTCATCACCCAGCCACTCTCACTGTTAAACTGAGTGCAGTAGAGAGGTGGGTGAACAGTGTCTTTGTCCTCATGTATTTTTCTTTCTTTTTTGTCACTATATATGTCACCATTATGTGTACCTTTTAATGTATAGTGAATAAGTGCTGTATGACTGCTGGCTGTCTCTATGTTAGGCCTCCTGCACACTGGCTGCGTGACGTGAGCTGGTCGGCTGCGTGGCGTGAGCTGGTCGGCTGCGTGGCGTGAGCGTGTCGGCTGCGTAGCGTGAGCTGGTCGGCTGCGTGGCGTGAGCTGGTCGACTGCGTGGCGTGAGCTGGTCGGCTGCGTGGCGTGAGCTGGTCGGCTGCGTGGCGTGAGCTGGTCGGCTGCGTGGCGTGAGCGTGTCGGCTGCGTGGCGTGAGCTGGTCGGCTGCGTGGCGTGAGCGTGTCGGCTGCGTGGCGTGAGCTGGTCGGCTGCGTGGCGTGAGTGGTCGGCTGCGTAGCGTGAGCTGGTCGGCTGCGTGGCGTGAGCTGGTCGGCTGCGTGGCGTGAGCTGGTCGGCTGCGTGGCGTGAGCTGGTCGGCTGCGTGGCGTGAGCTGGTCGGCTGCGTGGCGTGATCGTGTCTGCTGCGTGGCGTGAGCTGGTCGGCTGCGTGGCGTGAGCTGGTCGGCTGCGTGGCGTGAGCGTGTCGGCTGCGTGGCGTGAGCTGGTCGGCTGCGTGGCGTGATCGTGTCTGCTGCGTGGCGTGAGCTGGTCGGCTGCGTGGCGTGATCGTGTCGGCTGCGTGGCGTGAGCTGGTCGGCTGCGTGGCGTGAGCGTGTCGGCTGCGTGGCGTGAGCTGGTCGGCTGCGTGGCGTGAGCTGGTCGGCTGCGTGGCGTGAGCTGGTCGGCTGCGTGGCGTGAGCTGGTCGGCTGCGTGGCGTGAGCTGGTCGGCTGCGTGGCGTGAGCGTGTCGGCTGCGTGGCGTGAGCTGGTCGGCTGCGTGGCGTGAGCGTGTCGGCTGCGTGGCGTGAGCTGGTCGGCTGCGTGGCGTGATCGTGTCTGCTGCGTAGCGTGAGCTGGTCGGCTGCGTGGCGTGAGCTGGTCGGCTGCGTGGCGTGAGCTGGTCGGCTGCGTGGCGTGAGCTGGTCGGCTGCGTGGCGTGATCGGTCGCTGCGTGGCGTGAGCTGGTCGGCTGCGTGGCGTGATCGTGTCGGCTGCGTGGCGTGAGCTGGTCGGCTGCGTGGCGTGAGCTGGTCGGCTGCGTGGCGTGAGCTGGTCGGCTGCGTGGCGTGAGCGTGTCGGCTGCGTGGCGTGAGCTGGTCGGCTGCGTGGCGTGATCGTGTCTGCTGCGTAGCGTGAGCTGGTCGGCTGCGTGGCGTGATCGTGTCGGCTGCGTGGCGTGAGCTGGTCGGCTGCGTGGCGTGAGCTGGTCGGCTGCGTGGCGTGAGCTGGTCGGCTGCGTGGCGTGAGCTGGTCGGCTGCGTGGCGTGAGCTGGTCGGCTGCGTGGCGTGAGCGTGTCGGCTGCGTGGCGTGAGCGTGTCGGCTGCGTGGCGTGAGCGTGTCGGCTGCGTGGCGTGAGCTGGTCGGCTGCGTGGCGTGATCGTGTCTGCTGCGTGGTGTGAGCGTGTCAGCTGCGTGGCGTGCTCCCATGGTAACAGGTTAGAGCGTGCACACTGCCTGTGTGACACACACGTCTCAGAAAACGCGTGCATGCTAGAAATAGAACCGACGCCTACAACATCTGAACATCTCACCTGTAACATAGAATAAGAAAAGATGTTTATATTTATTCTGTTTTTCTTATTATATATTCTGTTAATTCAATGCATATATATCTATATTATTCTTACTACTAGTATGATGTCACTGCTACTACATTGCACATATCTGTACATGTTGTTCATATTATATAGCCACATGTAGTCTGCTCTTATAAGGTAACTGTTAAAACACTGCACATATTTCTATTTAATTTATATTACTCTAAACCACCTTCTGTATACTACTGTCTACACTGTATTAGAATTCATGTCCTGTCTATACTTGTATATCACGTTGCACTTTTCTGCTCTTTTTGCACTTCTGGTTGGACGCAAACTGCATTTGGTTGTCTTTGTACTTTTACTCTGCACAATGGCAATAAAGTTGAATCTAATCTTCTAAGCTAATTATGTCATTTTGCCACAAGCAAGATTAGATTCAACATTTAATAAATGACATGTTGATGTTTTAAAGTCTCGAGGTTTTGACATGAATGCTGATATAAATGTAATTTAAAAAAATATGAATAAATAATTCTTGATTTTCAAATATTGCACCTGTCAATCCAGAAGGAAATATTCTGGAGCCTATTTAGCCGTCAATCCTGCCGACGTTGTCTTTGCTGTAATCAGATCAGAATATATTTATGTTTATGTTTATGGAAACATCCATGTGTCCAGACAAGGCTAGCAGCAGCAGCGCCGCGTCAGACACCTTTCTGGTGAAAGACATAGAAAACGCCACGCAGCCGCCACGCCACGCTCACGCCACGCAGCCAGTGTGCAGGAGGTCTTACTGTATGTATATTTGTTTATGTAATTAATGTTTAATATGTTTATGTATGCAACAATCACCAAGGCCAATTCCTTGTTAGGGTACCTTACTGTAGCAATGACCAATGACCAATGGCTGTAGCCCTACTACTCCACACCTCTCATATTAACTGATGATCTGTGTCTATCCTACGGTCTACTTTATTCTCTTATATTGTCCATATTTAATGCTGTCTTTTTCTAAACTATATCCTTGCACTGCTATAGTTATATTACTGTCTTGCACTACCACCATGACACACACTCTCATAGAGCACCTTACTTTTTATTTAGCATCTTTTCTTTTATCGTCCATATTATTATCCATGTGGATTTGTCATTTTATCATCCTGTTTATGATGTATGTGTATGTTGTGTGGGATGTTTTTAAGCTACTGGGACCTTGAATTTCTCTTTGAGGATCAATAAAGTATCTATCTATCTATCTATCTCTCTAAACCCTTTTCTAATGCAACTGTTTAATTAACATCTTCACATTCATGTTTCTTCGTCTTGTACTTGTACTTGTGGCTGTAGTTTCCTGTTGAGATGAACTGGGTCAACACCATGTGGTCCAAACACAGAGCTGTTTCTCTTCAGGCAGACATGGAGCCCGAAACATTCTCAGCTCTCCCAGAACTCTCCCCGAGCTATGGAGCCTTCCTGCTGCTGCTCGGAAAGAATTCATAAGTAAATACACGTTTTATCTTCATCAAAACGCCCTGAGGCTGACCTGTGATATACTTATACATAACCATATTCTACTGCTCTTCATACTGTTCATCCTGCACATGCACTTATTCTCACTACAATGGTACTGCTACTACACTGTACATATCTGTCTATATGGTTCATACTGAATATCCATATTTATTCTGTTTTAGTTATAATACACTGCATATATCTATATTATTCTTACTACTAGTGTGATGTCACTGCTACTACATTGCACATATCTGTACATGTTGTTCATATTATATAGCCACATTTATTCTGCTCTTATAAGGTAACTGCTAATACACTGCACATATTTATATTTTATTTATATTACTCTAAATCACCTTCTGTACACTACTGTCTACACTGCACTATATTTATTGGCATGTCTATGCACCACCTGTATATACTTGTATATCATGTTGCACTTTTCTGCTTTTTTTGCACTTCTGGTTGGACGCAAACTGCATTTCGGTGTCTTTGTACTTTTACTCTGAAAGTTTAATCTAATCTGAAATACACACAACCCTCTACAGAACGAGTTATCTATTAAGATCTTCTGTGAACACTGGGAATGAATTAATAAGCAAATGTGTGATTGGGCTCATAGATAAGGCTATATAGAATAAATAGCCTAATATATGTGTGTGTGTATATATATAAAATATACTATATGCTAACACACACAAACCTCTGCAGGACGATCCATTAAACCAGGCTGGTCTTTAGTGTTGATCTAAACAGCATTAATTCCGGCAGACAGTTACCTGGCTAACTGTTCTCTGCAGCCTATTAGCCTGGGAGCTAACTGCGGGCCCAGTTTCCATCGTTTCCCCCACCGCGCATGCGCAGTATTCCGCGCCCGTCTAGAAGGTAAAATCAAAACAAAGCGGAGATTGTTTAACTGTCTACTGGAGACTGTCTACGCTTCAATTCTTTCACGTTTTTACCAACAGTTACACGTAAATGATCCCAGAAAGGCTGCTGTTATTAATACAAATGTCGCCGATGGGGGGTTACGAGCTTTTGGGCGAAATAAAGTCGATAACTAAGTATTTATAACGTTATCACAGTCTATGAAAGCTGATTTTTATCCGGCCAACGGTTAGTTTGGCTGCCGTTAGGCCCAAAACAAACTATTAAATTCATAGGTGGAGATTCCGGGGGTGATGCAGGAAATATGTCCCCCCCAATATTTAGAAGATGTAGATGTAGACAACGCACTCCCCAAAAGAAGTAAACATAACATTCAGGGGGCTCAAAACCTGTATATATCCTTCTTACCTGTAAATATGTTTTCCCAACGGTTTCAGACCCCCCCTACAGTGGATCATACCATCTCAACCTCGCCGCAAACGCCTGTTTTTTTCTCTCTCTCTCTCTGGGAATCAAGCTACCTTTGAGGACAGTAGGAAATGTCGAGATGTATAAAGCCATCTAACGGTAAAACAGTAACTGTGGTGATTTATGCTGCATAAAAAAATCCCCAAAAGGCAGGAAATTAAGTGTTTGTTAAGGCCCCCCCGCTTATAATGTGTGAAACAAAGCCTCAACCATTCATTAAATGCATTTATAACGTTATGTAACTACAACCAGCAGCCCCATCATGGCCGAAGTCCCCTTTGTTTGTTACAGGCTGAGGTTTGTGTGTATTTCCGACCATTACATCATCGATAAACCACATTTTAACGGCTCTCTTTTCCTCTTTGGGTCCATGGATTTGTCTATATGTTGGTTTATTACGAGCCAACTGCAATAACACCGACATTAACGGTTTCTTCGCGGGCTTCTTCTAGCTCGGTGAAGACAACATGGAGTCTGAAAAGTGGCAGACGAAAAGTGGCCGAACATGAGCAGAGAAAACACGGCATCTTCCTGTCTGTAAACAGTTTTAAACACATGTGAGTGTCCATTTTGGGGGAAACGCCACCATCAATTACACCCCATAATGATAACAGATGTATCTTGAGAATGAGACCATATCTTTGGCTCAATGAGATTACCTAAATAAAAAAAAGGTTTAATAAATGAAAGATAACAAGGAAATGAAGCGACACGATTCCACAATACGCCACAATCAATTACAGCCCATAATAACCCAACAAAGAAGGGAAGCCAAGGCGGTGAAATGAAGATGAAATGACACGATTCCATAACCAAAAGTTAACCATTTCTTCGCCATATTGGGTTACACTGTTACCACGGTTATCCATTTAAAATCCACCAAATATTAAACTCAATCCCATCTTTAAACTCTCCCATTAGCTCCACGTACATGACGCATTAACTGGTTTCCTTCCTTGGCCCATAAAGATCCAGTTGTTGTCCATCTTACTGTTAAACATGCAGTTACATCCCAGCAGTGTAGTCTGTGATAGCAGCATGCAGTATACCCACTAAAGAAAGCTCCAGGATTTCCATACACCCACTTAAAAATGCCCAATGACACGCAACAACATACTTTCCATTATATTTTTGATATATTTTGAATTCTCATCTGTTAATTTCTTCTCCACGTAGGCTTAATAAAAGGTATTTCCACTGCAAATTGGTGCATTAAAGTGTATCCGAATGCAAGTTGCTGACACTCAAAACTTCCCTGGGGGAGGACACCCAGGGAAGCCCCCACTATGATTGCCACCCCCCCTTACCCCAAAGGCAGATTTTGGCCTCTATATATATATATATATATATATATATATAGTACAGTATACCCGCTACATTAGACTACACCACTGCATCCCAGTCTGTCTTTCTGTAACCTAACAGTAATGGCGTCTGTTCCTCTGCGTCCATGCGGGTTTTTAATACTCCGATAAATAGTCCAATAGGTAGAGATTTAAAAAACTACAAAACAGAAGACACGTCCCGCTGTTTCACAGCTCTTCTCCCGCAGATAACCGGTAGATCCTCCCGGTTTGTCGGTCGCCTTGCTTAGAGGGAGAAAGAGAAAAAGGCACCGTGGCGAGTTTGGTTTTGAACCAGGTGGCCTGCAGCAAGATGGCGTCGGAGGCTGCGCAGTAAGGAGAAGACGTTGGCGGTGACGTTTCAGTGCAAAAAGGACACCGCATGTTTCCCCCCCTTCAGTTAGAAACAGCTCCACGATGCCAAGGGGGTTTGTTACGACGGAAAACAGACGATAACGCTCCGGATTAATGTTACACCGTCGAAATACTTGATGTTTTCGACCACGCAGAAGGTAAATCCGTGTGCCGGGATTAGAGCACATGGCCGCAGTGGGTCCGTACACACCGACCGTTAGGGTGGATTGGTAACTCGGCAGCCATTACTGGGCTCAGCATCGGGCCTGCTGCTGCTAGCTAGCCATAGTCTCTGTTGGGACCATTTATTCTATCTAATGCATCCAAAGATAGACAGACGAAACTGATTTAGAAAGGGTTGTTATAGCCTAAATGTTACAAGAACAGGTTTCAGCTTCACTTAGCTGTAGCTAAATTTAAATGTAGCAGGTAATATGGCTGTAATAGTTAGTTGTAATGACCGTAACAGTGAACAGATGCTGCTTTCTTAGTGCATGTTTATTTTACACTTACAGCCAACTGGAACACAAGTAATGTGCATACATATCACATACATTGACACTGTACCCTTGCGCACATCTCATTAACATTGAGTGTATCAGTGCGCGGCACTATCTACATTGGCAATGCATAGATTTAGTTTAAAGGGGCGCTATGCAGTTTTGGCAATTTCTTCTGTTTTCTGGCTTTTTGCTGGCAGGTTTCTCTCTACATGGATTTCTCGGCAACGTCATCACTGCTTGCGCACAAAACCGGGAGGCAGAAAGAAGACGTGTTTGGTGTAGCTAGTAGCAGCATAGTGTAAAGTCTAAATGCCAAGGAGTTGTTGCGTGGTTAATTGTACAAACAGAGCCAGTGCTGGGTGCCTGATGTTTAACATACCTAGGGGGAAGCATGCTTTTGCCAAAAACCGGCGGAGGTTATGGCGTCAAGCCATAAGAAGGGCAGATTGGGGTCATATGTAAGAGTCAGGCTCCCATTGGATCAGTCAGAGAAGCTGCAGCTTGTTCAGTTGTTCAGCTAAGTGATATCTACTAGGGGTGGAACGGTACACTGAAGTCACGGTTTGGTTCATACCTCGGTTCAGACATCACGGTTCGGTTCGGTACAATGGAGGGAAAAGCATAACAAAAATGCAGAAGGCAATTTTTTTTATTGTGTATGTCTCAGGCTGTACTACCTAGTGTCATACAGTCTGTCCCCTGAGCTAGCTACAACAGCCTGAAGCGTATAAAGTAAGATGTAAACAATAAGTAGGCTACCCCACATCATTTCTAGCCTCCATCTGGAACTTGTAAACAAAATAAGACAATCAGCTAGTAGTGTGATATGGGAGACAAGTGCTGCTCTCAGATGTGAATGCACAGAGCAGGGGTGTTAAAGAGCAGCTTCGGTTACACAGAGCAGTTGGCGAATTGTGGTGTTAGCTTCACACGCTAACAGCGGAGCTAGCAGCAAACAGTGAAGCTAACGGCGGAGCTAACGATGGAGTTAAAAGCTAACGGCGGAGCTAACAGCTAACGGCGGAGCTAAAAGCGGAGCTAACAGCGAAGCAAATGGGCCTTGAAGCCATTTGTGGTCGAGGCAAGAAGGGATACAGCTACAGTACATCTGTGTTTGGTTGTATACGGAAGGGACTAGTTTGCTTCGGTGGACTCACTGGACCGACCATAGACAGTAGGCTATATGAGAAGGGACCGACTCAACATGATGTAGGCGGAGCTTGGGAGCTTCAGATCTAAGGCGGGGCTACAGATTAGGTGTCCCTAAGAAACGCGTATGTAACAGTAGTTCCACATTACATTAATTAATTTGCACGCGAGTTTTATTTATTTTTATATCGTGTATTCTCCGTGTAAATTCATGTACAGAACCGAGACGCCCGTACCGTTTCAGTTCAATACCAATACATGTACTGTTCCACCCCTAATATCTACCTGTCAGGGCTGGAGTACTCGAGTCCGGACTTGAGACAAGTTTAGACTGCTAGCTAAAGCTATGCCAATGTTTTGCTAATGTTAGCGCAACAGCGTTAGCATAGCCTGCTAGGTAAATATTAGGACTGCCTTTGGAGTTTCTTATATCTGCGTCCACGTTGTCAACATAAGACTTGTAGCGTTAGTGCTCCTTTTGTACCATAATGTTATTGAATAAAATATTAAGCTTCGCTCCTACGAGATGGGTGGGTTTTTATTACGTTACACACAAAGCTAACTGGCTATAGTTAGCCTATATGCTAGCGGACATTAGCTAACGTTGCCGAGACAGTGGCAGTAGCGTTTCGGCGAGCTAACCACGACAGTGTTGTCGCCCTCTCGCCCACAATCAACCTCTGCTGCTAAAACCAGTCAACCTGCAGTGATGTTTGAAATGGAGACACACATATCGTACCTTTTCCCCGAAATCCTGGCCATTATTTTACCAACCATAGAGGTACACTCAGGGGTAATCCTGCTGCTAACATTGGCTAAACAACTAAAACGATAATTATAGCCATACATATATATCACAGTAACACTGCAAAATTAAAGACCAACTAAAATCACGTTTTATTTATATACAAACAATAAGGAAAGCTTCAATACTTGAGGTTGTTGCAGTAGCGGACCAGTTTATCAATCTGCCTCCGGTATGCGCACGCACCGTGTAATGTTTGGAAACAGGAAACCCGTGTATAGAGCCCCCCTACAGCTTCAGAATAGATATTTGGCAGCTCCTATGTTTCCTCGTGTCTGACTCCTCTCTCGGTCAGTCTGCCGTTTCCTCTTCCTCTGTTCTTCCGACAATGCTTTCCTAGCTTTCTGCTTCTGTTTTGCTGCCTCAGCCATGACGATAGTGTGAAAAACTCCATCGCTACCTTGTTCTTATAGCTAGCCGGTTCCTGAATGGGCGTATGTGTGCAGTGCCGTGAAGCAATTAGTTACATGGCGAGACCTGATATCACGCCATACTTCCTGACGCTGAAGTTGCGAAGGTGGTTTTTCAGCTCACAGGCGCTAGAGGGGAGCGAGACGACCACCATTCAACTCAAAAAAAGTCCTATAACCATTCCAATGACTCTGAAGATGTTCAGTTAAGGTCAATTAAGCTAAAAAAAACGGCATAGTTCCCCTTTTTAAAGTGTGTGTGTGTGTTCATGGAGACAGGAACATGTTACCCAGTGCGGCTCATTGATGTGTTTTTAAAGGGCAGGTTCATTGATTTTAGATCCTCCTGTAGCTTTACAGTAGTTTTCTTTATGTCTTCAATCAAGATATTCATATTTTGGTCTAAGTATGTATGTTTTAGTGTCAACAGGCTGTTTTTCCCAAGCCCTGCTAAAAGGTTTTCGCCATGTGACCTGATGACATTGCTTCCTATTACCAGTCCTTCCAGAAAAACGTGATTATGTGATCTCATAATTCAATGCATAATCAGCCAAAGTCTGCATATTTATGCGTGGCCGCATTTTTCAAATACGCCGCACTTTCACCGCTTAAATTGCAGATTTCCGCGCAAAATACGCAGGACTTTCATGATTTCATAATCCCCGCATTTTCGTTGCAAAAAAGTCCCATATATCTTAGCAGAAAGTTGAAAAATGTTGTGTTTACTTAACACAAGAGCAGCCATTTTCCCCTGTTGCCATGGGAACGTTATGAAGTGATGTAATTACGCGACGTGAACATCATCGAAAAGCTGCAAACCCCGCGATGAAGCCACGATGAAACCGCAGTTTTTGCAAGTTCCTGCAATTTCATCACATAAAATTGCATAAATATCCCGCATATTCCATCGCATTTTTTAAGAAAACGTGACGCATAATCAAGGACTTTAACCTAAAACAGTCACAAAAAAACTCCACATTTTTCTGGAAGGACTGTATAACTTCATTCATACTCGGTGTATTACCATAGATGGCGGTCAGCACGCGGCAAGTTTGGAGAAGCAGACAGGAGGCGATATTTCCTTTTCCCATGACCCGTCCTACTCTTCCCCTGATTAGCTTACCATGGTATTCTTACCCTAACCAATCTCACTCCTCATGCCTCAACCTAACCAATCCAACCAACAACGGCAGCAAGTACTAGCTAATCACATTACCACCCTGAAAGCTAAGCAGAAGCCACGTCAGTATGGATCCTAAAGTCACTCAACACTAACTAACTAACTAACTAGATAGATGGATAGATGGATAGATGGATAGATCGATCTTAATTGTCATTGTATGCAGTACAACAAAATTCTGTTGGAGCCATCCTCTCCAAATAGCAGCATAAAGTAAAAAGATAAAAATATATATACATACACATACACCAGCACATTCTCACCCAAGCACATCACACACTTACACATTCATTCCATGTTCTCAATAAATAGCTAGAAAACAGTAAACACGGCACTTATTTCACTGAGGGGGCAATGTATGTTTGGATGTGTGGATGATTTCTCTAATATGTTCATAGCTCTGTGGAAGAAGCTGTTCCCGAGTCTGTTATAACTGACCAATGGTGGTAGCGGTAGAGCAACATGTCCTGTGTTCTGTGAGGTAAAATTACAAAGTCAAAGGAGTTTGGTGGCTTTTGAAGAGAGCAATATGTACTGCTATGGACAGCTAAATGTAGTTAAGACCTAAAAAGATCTATATTAGTTTAAGTGTACGCTATATATTTTCAGCGCTGTCCCGTGCTGTCAGACAGCCCTTTATGACGGGGAACTGAAGCCGTTATCTCTGCTCTGCTCAAAGCCACCAGACTCCTTTTGTCATTTTAGCTTGTTGGTTTTCAGCTTCCTCAATCGGTTAGACTGTGTCTGATCCAAACTAACATGGCGTCCACAGCAGTACATTGCTTAGCTTCTGTGCCGTTACCTCCAAACTTAGCACAGCTAAAGGTGACCCGGCTGTTACTAGCGTTCACATTATTTATAAGCCTATTAATTAGCGGTGTAACCTCCGTCACTACTTTCTGCTGAAGCTGAGTGGGCGTTTCCTTTTGAAAAAACAGGAAAAGAACACAGATGAAGTCGACCTTGAATAGTTTTTGGACAACAATGGATCTGTCTATGCCACAGAGGAAGAAAATATATCAGGCTTTAATACTCGCACAATGAGGGGGGAGCGAGAGGGGGAAACGCCAGAGCAGGGGGAATGAGAGGTGGAAACGCCAGAGCAGGGGGAATGAGAGGGGGAAACGCCAGAGCAGGGGGAATGAGAGGGGGAAACGCCAGAGCAGGGGGAATGAGAGGGGGAAACGCCAGAGCAGGGGGAACACCAGAGCAGGGGGAATGAGAGGGGGAAACGCCAGAGCAGGGGGAACCCAGAGCAGGGGGAATGAGAGGGGGAAACGCCAGAGCAGGGGGAATGAGAGGGGGAAACACCAGAGCAGGGGGAATGAGAGGGGGAAACGCCAGAGCAGGGGGAACACCAGAGCAGGGGGAATGAGAGGGGGAAACGCCAGAGCAGGGGGAACACCAGAGCAGGGGGAATGAGAGGGGGAAACGCCAGAGCAGGGGGAATGAGAGGGGGGAACACCAGAGCAGGGGGAATGAGAGGGGGAACACCAGAGCAGGGGGAATGAGAGGGGGAACACCAGAGCAGGGGGAATGAGAGGGGGAAACGCCAGAGCAGGGGGAATGAGAGGGGGAACACCAGAGCAGGGGGAATGAGAGGGGGAAACGTAGCAGAAGATATTCCTTTTTAAACCAAAACGTAGTAATGTAAATGTAGCCTGAGTACAAAGCCCCTGGTATTTTGTTATTTAACCCTCATGTTATCCTCTGGGTCAAATTTGACCCATTTTCAAAGTTTTTTATGTCTAAAATATGGGTTTCTTTGAACCAAATTGCCCAAAACAAGTGTTTCCCACAGATTAGAAAGCAATTTGTCTTATTTTCGTAACAATCGAGTACCAAAAACTAAGGAGGACACGCTGTTGGATGCTGTCCTCTCCTACTTCAATGCCTAACGAAATCTCTCTCTCTCCCTGAGCCTGTCTTTCACTGGTTGAGTGAACTTATGTACATAAGTAATTCCACTGGTGGGACTGTTGAGCTCCGTTTCAGACTGATACCTCCGGTTCAGGTTAGAGTTGGGCGGTATCCATATTTTGATAGCGTCAAACCTCCTCCCTAGTTTCCGCGGTATACGGTATTACCGTGACTAATTAAAAGTGATGACGTAAGGCTCAGACGGCGTCACCAAACTGTTGGCTTCACCGTTCAGAAACTGAATACCAAACACTAATACTGAAACCATAACAACAACTTACCAAAACTACTTTCTCCTCCACACTGTCACCTGATGACAACCACACATAATTACATACATTATATTTAATATTTAATCCTTGTCTCCTATATAAGTGCATTGCATTTTTTTTTAAATGACTGTATTGAAACTGATACTGATTTTTAGCGGTATACCGTATTACCGCCCAACCCTGTCAGGCTGGTCCTCATCCTCAACACGGGTCTTTTTCAGTCACGGAAAATACTTTTCAATACTCATCTGGATTGAAGCAGCAAACATTCAGTGTAAGAGTAAAAAATGACATAACATTATTTATAATAAGTTTATTTGATTCACAGCTGCTACATATAGTGCTTTGACCTCGACAACCCAACTGCATTTTACCACAAACTTGCGACTAGTTAACTTACTAAAGCAGGCGCAATCGCTGGTTTGCTAAGAGTCGGGTCGGTGATTGTGAATGTGTGAGTGTGTAAAGGTGTTGACGAGATAGTTACCAACCTTTAGTGAACTTGTGAATTTCGCCAGCCGTCTTCTCTCTTTTATGGAGACAGACGCTGTGGGCTCGATGGTGTTTTAAGCCTCCAACGTCGCCTTACAGGCAGCTAACCCTCACCTTAACACTAACATAACTTCTTTGACATAACCATTGCTGCGCTACCTGAAAGGCGACGTTGGGGGCTAACCGTGGATTTCCACAGGATGCAGAACGTCTGCGGACCGGCTCCGCTGCAGAACGGCTGCGTGCTCCACCGTCCGTCAATACCCACCAGGTCTGGATTTGTTGTGGCACAGCTGCGGCCAGCCGACCACGAGATCTCGCGAATTCATGTATGTTCTCGCGATATAACAGGATGTAGTTTCTATAAACAGAACCACAAAACCACCAGCAGTTAGTTTCATCCAGAGGAGTAGAGGGTTAAACTACTCTGAGCTGTGTTTTCAAGGTGTAGTGCAGGGAGATATGATCCGCCGTGAGCACGCTGGATTTTATTTTGAAAGGTAACCGGATTTTTATTTTGTTTCTGTGCTGGACTTCCTGTCCCCACTATCTGCCGTGTGCTGAGTTGCTGCGGAGCTCTCCGGCGTCCGGCAACAATAGAAGCTCTGGTATCTGCTCCGGAGGGCTGGGACCGCCGGAGCTGGGACGGAGTCGGGACGCAGACGTTCTGCAGTCAGTGGAAATACACACACTGACTTTAATGGAAACCTAATGACTCCGGAGACGTTCCGGAGACGTTATGCATCCAGTGGAAATTGCCGGTAAAAACACCAAACACCGCACAGTGGGAGTAGCTGTGTGTGTGTGTGTGTGTGTGTGTGTGTGTGAGAGAGACAGAAGTGACAGAGACAGACAGAGAAGAACAGTTAAAGGAAATGCAGAAGAACGTGTTTTAAATAACGTTTAAAAAAAAAAAAAAGAGCGCAATGTGCGGCGGCCGGTGCTGATAGTGCGCGCACCGCCGCACATTAGAGAGCTGACACACCAGCCGATAATCATCCGTCTGACCGTCTGGCGAGGTCGGTGACTCGAGTCTGGTCGGTGTGTTCGTGCCGTCGTCCGTTGGAGGAGCCGTCGGCCTTCATTTTGGCCGACCTGACATGTTCAGTCAGAGACAGGACAGTCAGAGACAGGACAGTCGGGGACAGGACAGTCAGAGACAGGACAGTCGGAGACAGGACAGTCGGAGACAGGGCAGTCGGAGACAGGACAGTCGGGGATATGACAGTCGGGGACAGGACAGTCAGAGACAGGACAGTCAGAGATGACCTTTGTTGATCTGAAATGAAGACAGATTCAGCAGCTGCACGGCCTATTTCTCTCTTCAAATGTTTTCAGAAACACGTTTCGGTGAACTATTTTAGTCCAATATGAGATCGTATTCTGAACGAGACGCCATGACAGTCTGGCTGTGAATTTCTGGAGAAACCAGACCCACGTGACACGTTCGTCCAATCAGCTGCCGGGTTTCATTTTCTGGTAAATAATCAGACTGTTAATGGAAACAATACAGAGCAGCGCCGCCTGCTGCTATGGAGACGTATTACGTTTTGCGTTTTTTTTTTTTTTTTATAAAGAATTTTTTTGGCCATTTTCGGCCTTTATTTTTGACAGGACAGATGAAGACTAGAGAGGGGGAAAGAGGGGGAATGACATGCAGCAAAGGGCCGCAGGTTGGAGTCAAACCCATGGCCGCTGCGTCGAGGAGTAAACCTCTATATATGGGCGCCTGCTATACCAACTGAGCTATCTGGGCGCCCACGTTTCGCGTTTTTTGATAGTCCTTTTGACCGGCTGTATGCTGGGATCAGGACTAGTTGGATGTGATCTGATGGTTATGTTTAGGGTTAAGGTTAGCTGCCTGGAAGGCGACGTTGGGATGAGGGGGTTCAGCCAGGTTTCGGTGATAATCATCACGCAGCAGTTCCGTGTGTAGTTGTTCGTTACTATACTGAGGTCCAGCTCATCCATTTTGTGTGCGATGGATGTGGCGATGGTGAGTAGGAGGCTCGGCAGTGGAGGTCTGTGATGTAACGTCCTTAGCCGGGCTAGCAGGCCTGACCGGCATCCTCGCTTCTGCTTTCTCTCAACAACAACAATCCACGGAGCGCCCGGTGGTCTGGCTCTGTCCTGTGGGATGTAATGAGCTGCCTGGAAGGCTCTCGTAACGGCTGTGTTGTATGTTGTTGTCATCGTCATCACCGCAAAAAACCCCATTGGCGTGCAGCAGCAGAGTTTCCTTCTGTTTATAGCTTGATCCTGATAAAACGGCACGTTGAATTTCAGCCTTCATGCACGTTTGGTAGCCTAAAACAGAGCGGCTTATACCGGTAGAGAGAGCAACAAGTTAGCAGACTGCCGAGTGACCGAGTCGGCCTCTCAGCTCTCTGTCAGCTGCTAGACGGCCTGCAACATGTTGTAAGGGTTAAGCCCATGTTTTTTCGGGGGTAACTCCATTCACTTTACCGGCGGTATTGACAACAGATAAAGCCACCATGTCTTGAGAAGCTCTAATTTGTTGTTTTCTTGTTCACTTTTAACTAGAGCTGGGCAATATATGGATATTATATTGATATCGTGATATGAGACTAGATATCGTCTTAGATTTTGGAAATCTTAATATCATAATATGGCATAAGTGTGTTTTCCTGGTTTTAAAGGCTGCATTACAGTAGAGTGATGTCATTTTCTGAACTTACCAGACTGTTGTATCTCTTCTATTATATTTACCTTTATCCACTTAGTCATTATATCTACATTACTGAAGATTATTTATCTTAAATCTCATTGTTGAAGCACCAATTGTCAACCCTATAATATCGGCACATTATCGACATCGAGGTATTAGGACAAGAATATCATTATATCTGATTTTCTCCATATCGCCCAGCCCTACTTTTAACTCTCTTTACCACATCTTTACTATCTTTTTCCTCTCTCTTTTCCGTTACCGCTCACTCTCTCTTGCTTTTCAACCGGGGTAGAAAAAATGACATACCGCCCCAGCCCTAGTGTTGTATCGTAGTCCTATATTGATTAGTTCAGTGTGGCTGTACTTGTTAGTAAGACTTCGACATGGGAGCGTTACAAAAAACATAAATATACACCGACAGTGTTTGTTGCCGATGGTTCCCAACCAGAGGTACCCCAGGGGGTACGTAGAAAGATTGCAGAGCAGCTCAACTAATTTGAAAAAATATATACAATCATCTGTAACACCTGAACACAAGATGTTGCAACGGCGTTGATAAACACGCTAAAAAAAGCGAGTATGCGTCTTGATAACACGCCAAAAATGGCATACGAATTGGCGTGTCAAACATTTCATGAGATCAGTCTGAACATGGCTATGACCTCCTGTAGCTCTCTGTTGGAGAAATATAAAACCGGTTACACACTGGATGCGTCGCGTGTCAGCCGCGTGGCGTGTCCGTTTTTATTTCGGCTCCCATGGTAACAGGTCAGAGGTTACACACTGCCTGCGTGAGCCGCGCCTGAGACGCGTGTCTGATAGAAATAGAACCGACGCCTATTTTTCACGCGAGACGCGAGCGTGTTGGAAGCGTTTCCAGGCAACATAGAATAGGAAAATATGTTTATATATCATTTAGACACGAATGCATATTAATAAATGACATCTTGATGTTTGAAAGTCTCGAGGTTTTGACATCAATGTAGATATAAATGTAATAAAAAAATTCAGAGAAAAGATTTTCTAATATTGTACCTGTCATACAGAACGAAATATTCTGTAACATATTTTGCAGTCAGTACTGCCGACGTTGTCTTACTTTAATCAGATCAGTAGCTATATATTTATGTTTAACAACTCTCTCTCCATACGTGGAACACGCTGATATATAAAGGGAAGGATAGGCTACAATAACAACGTAGTGTGTGTTCTGAGTGACGGTCCAACATCAGAGAGGCTCTATAGGCTCTTTACAGCTAGAGTTGTTATAAACAGACAGACCACTTACCCATTTGTCAGAGTTTGAATGTGTCGGCGCTACGTCCCGAGATCAGCCCTCCCTGTACCTAGCAGCAGCAGCGCCGCGTCAGACACGCTTCTGGTGTGTAGGACACAGAAAAATCCACGCAGCCGCCACGCTTCTGAGACGCAACAGAAACGCCACGCTCACGCGACGCATCCAGTGTGTAACCGGCCTAAAGGCTATCTTAATCAGAAAAAGATCAGATACAAATTGTGTGCAACAATGTCAAATTAATGAAGTTTATCATTTCTGTTTTTCAGGATGCCTTCTTGAACCATCTACAGATGTATAAAAAGCGGGTTCCTCCTGCTCTTTAGATGTCTGGGACCCGTTCATGGCCTCTAAGAAGAAGAAGCAGAAAGGAATGGTTTTCCATCAGGAAGGGGCAGCCAGCCCGGCAGTGGCCCCAGCCGCCGACCATCCACCTGCACGCTTCGCTGTTCCCAAACCGGGGAAGGCAAGCGAAGGCGGGATGGAGCAAAGCACCCGCATAACCAATAAAGAGGCAGATATGATTGGTACACCCAAAATGTACCCATCAAAAGAACCCATCAGGACTTCTGACGGTCTTCCTACAGTGAAAGACCATCAGTCGGACAATCTGTCGCCTGATAGCATCCGCAATGGCATCAAAGTGACTCTGGACAACAACAGCATGTGGAACGAGTTCTTCCGATGCAAAACGGAGATGATTATGACTCAACAAGGCAGCAGGATGTTCCCCTCCTGCCGCTTTCGAATCTCTGGCTTGCAGCCATCGAGGAAGTACTCTTTGATCATAGACGTTCAGCCGTTGGACAGCAGTCGTTACAAGTGGACCGGCAAGAACTGGCAAGTTGCTGGAAAGGCAGAGTGTCATGTTAAGAGTCAACCGTTCGCTCATCCAGATTCCCCATCAGTGGGTCAACACTGGATGCAGAATCCAGTGTCCTTTTACAAACTGAAGCTCACAAACAACATTTCAGATCAAGAGGGGAACACCATCCTGCAGCCGATGCACCGCTACTTGCCGCGACTGCACGTGGTCCAAACTGACAAAGCTGCTAAAGACATAAAGCTAAATGGTCCTAGCGTTGTCACATTCACTTTCCCTCAGACTGAGTTTATGGCAGTAACTGCTTACCAGAACTCACGGTTTTCTCAGCTTAAAGTCGACTACAACCCGTTTGCGAAAGGACTGAAGGAGGAGGGCGCCAGTTCGTTGGGCCTTCTAAAGCTGAAATTGAACTCTGGCAAAGACTCACACAAAGACGGAGGCACAACAAGCAACGAGCAACATCCCGTGAAAAAGAGCTTGAAGTCTTTACTCGCCAACCATAAACCTAAAAGCTCAAAACCAGTGGATGCAAAGCCTTCGGGGTCAGGTGACCTCCAGAAAAAACCCACTGCCAAAGAAGATCAGTCAGCTGCCAGTGTCACTGGGGAAAGTTCGCGGTAAGGGTTCCACTTTGACAGTGAAGATGGCATGCTCTTCAAATTCTTTGTACCAAATGTTAAATTTGCAAGAGAGTATAAGAATGAAGACCAGCTTTTAAATAGGGGTGCATAATATATTGACTCAATATCGTTATCGCGGGATGCAACGCTACCAAGCTGCGGCCGAGAGACGTGCGTCGCTGCAACATGTAGTAACATTTTCGAGAGGTGCGCGTCAGGCTACGGTGTAGTGTCCGGCGTAGACGCAGAGGGGTCTGTGGGGGTCTGCGCCGTTGATTTTACGCACGACTATAAAATGGCCTTTAGTTGTGTTTTGATTTAGAGCTTGAAACGCTGTAATGGTCATGTTTCATTGGTCAGTTACTGTGCCACGTACACTCGTTAGTGCACGTCAGCGCACGGGGCCACTACGTGACAAACCCTATGGAGCGTACCACGTGACAACCCTATGGAACGTACCACGTGACTAACCCTATGGAGCGTACCACGTGTGTGAGTGAAGAAATAGAGACAACAAAACGGAACGAATCAGAGAAGCGAAAGAAAAGTTGTGTCCTGTTCTCTTTATTTATATATTTTATAATATTACAACCCTACTTTTAAATGTCATTGGCCACATTTGGGAATCCATTCAAGTATTGTTTCATGGCTATGCACCTTTTAACCTAATGATATTTTGTTAGCTACCCCACCACATCTCTAGTGCTTGCTTTACTCTGCACCAAATGTGGCTACATACTGTATATCTTAGACCTTTTTTACTCAGGCAACGCCCAGATTCTTTGCTGTCACATAGGGCTGTATTAGTGTCCCATGGTTTTCTTTGTATATCCTTTCTAGAGGGTGACACGGGAATCAATTGAAGAAAAAAAAAATCCTGTCCTGCTAAATCCCGAGAGAAAGACTCCCGAAACCCGTCCCGCTCCCGTTTGGTTCCCTATGTTGTCTAAAGTTTTCAGACTCTGTTGCCCCCTGTAGCATGTTTGATCAATCGCGGTCAAATCAGTGAGGTTGCCTCGGAAATTTAGGTTACACTATACATACATTACCTACAGGTCTAGGTAACATGTATTGCCTACAGGTCTAGGTAACATGCATTACCTACAGGTCTAGGTAACATGCATTACCTACAGGTCTAGGTAACATACATTACCTGCAGGCCTAGGTAACATACATTACCTGCAGGTCTAGGTAACATACATTACCTACAGGTCTAGGTAACATGTATTGCCTACAGGTCTAGGTAACATGCATTACCTGCAGGTCTAGGTAACATGCATTACCTGCAGGTCTAGGTAACATGTATTGCCTACAGGTCTAGGTAACATGTATTGCCTACAGGTCTAGGTAACATGCATTACCTACAGGTCTAGGTAACATGTATTACCTACAGGTCTAGGTAACATGCATTACCTACAGGTCTAGGTAACATGCATTACCTACAGGTCTAGGTAACATGCATTACCTGCAGGTCTAGGTAACATGCATTACCTACAGGTCTAGGTAACATGCATTACCTACAGGTCTAGGTAACATACATTACCTACAGGTCTAGGTAACATACATTACCTACAGGTCTAGGTAACATGCATTACCTGCAGGTCTAGGTAACATGTATTACCTACAGGTCTAGGTAACATGCATTACCTGCAGGTCTAGGTAACATGCATTACCTGCAGGTCTAGGTAACATGCATTACCTACAGGTCTAGGTAACATGTATTACCTACAGGTCTAGGTAACATGCATTACCTGCAGGTCTAGGTAACATGCATTACCTACAGGTCTAGGTAACATGTATTACCTACAGGTCTAGGTAACATGTATTACCTACAGGTCTAGGTAACATGCATTACCTGCATGTCTAGGTAACATGCATTACCTGCAGGTCTAGGTAACATGTATTACCTACAGGTCTAGGTAACATGCATTACCTACAGGTCTAGGTAACATGTATTACCTGCAGGTCTAGGTAACATGCATTACCTGCAGGTCTAGGTAACATGCATTACCTGCAGGCCTAGGTAACATGCATTACCTACAGGTCTAGGTAACATGTATTACCTACAGGTCTAGGTAACATGCATTACCTGCAGGTCTAGGTAACATACATTACCTACAGGTCTAGGTAACATGCATTACCTGCAGGTCTAGGTAACATGCATTACCTGCAGGTCTAGGTAACATACATTACCTACAGGTCTAGGTAACATGCATTACCTACAGGTCTAGGTAACATGCATTACCTACAGGTCTAGGTAACATGTATTACTTACAGGTCTAGGTAACATGCATTACCTACAGGTCTAGGTAACATGTATTACTTACAGGTCTAGGTAACATGTATTACCTGCAGGCCTAGGTAACATGCATTACCTACAGGTCTAGGTAACATGTATTACCTACAGGTCTAGGTAACATGCATTACCTGCAGGTCTAGGTAACATACATTACCTGTAGGCCTAGGTAACATGCATCACCTGTAGGCCTAGGCCATTTCATTACGTAACTCCTAACGGAGATCTTCCCACACTCAACACACACATTTATAGATTTAGGGTAGGTTAGAAGAATCACTGCCTTCTGCATACTAAGTAGCCTAGGAATGCCTCGCAATCTTTGGGCGCACTCACCGCATTGCAGCGTCATTTTATAATTTAATCTCCG
This sequence comes from Sander lucioperca, assembly GCF_008315115.2. Lineage (NCBI taxonomy): Eukaryota > Metazoa > Chordata > Actinopteri > Perciformes > Percidae > Sander > Sander lucioperca. The sequence continues at coordinate 26,886,787 of NC_050190.1, read as the reverse complement.
GCTCCGTCCCGCTCCCGTTGATTTCTATGCTCTATACCGTCCCTATCACGTTACCAACAGTGAGATTGACTCCCGTACTGCGGGACATCCTGTTCACACGTACAGCCTGCAGCTTGTAGGAGTGTTTAGTGTTGAGTATGCTATTTACATACCCAACTCTGATTAAAGTTGCCACCATACTGGAGCACAAGAAAGTAGTTAATTTCCCAGACAGTGCCCTTTTTTCACGTCGTTTTCAAGTCCCGGTAGGTTGGAAGTTTTATCATAATGAATGGGGAAAGTGATAGTTGAGTTACAACTCAGCTGCTAACACTGATTTTCTGTTTCCCAAGGCATTACAAACAACCGTAATGGATGTCTCAGGACATTTGCATTTGGCGCAAAATGAACCGAGGGGTTAATAACATATGTTTACCGAGGCGACTGTTCTCTGGGACATGTTTATATACTAATCTAATGTGTCTCTAGCTTTAAAAAAAGCTAACGCTAACCGCTGATTAGCTGTTAACGCTAGCCTTCGGGGCAGATGGTGAATCTCTATTACACAACTAACAAGGCTCATAATATCATCACACTAAACGGTAGCATAATGAGGGTCCCTACATGTAAACCGAAGCATTGAGAACTTTGTAAGTGTACAGACTTTAAAAAGATAGATTATAAAGACAGTAGCGTTACACTTACAAAGTTCTCAATGCTTTGGTTAACATTTAGGGACCCTCATTATGCTTCCGTGGAAGTGTGGTGATATTTGGAGCCTTGTTAGTGGTGTAGAAATAGCGATTTACCATCTGCCCAGACGACTAGTGTTAGCAGCTAACCACCGGTTTGCGGTAGCTTGTTGAGACACATTAGATTAGCATATAAACATGTCCCAGAGAACAGTCGACTCAGTACACATGTTATTAACATATGGTCCTTTTTGCACCAGAATTGTCCTTTAATGTCCTTATGTGTGAACGGGGGTAGGAGCTAAGTTGTGACACCAAACAGATGCATAAAGCTTTGCTGTAATTGTGGCGTTCCCTGTGAGTTTACCAGAAAGCATGTTATAGTTCTACAGTATATCATGACATAAATGACGCTCAGTAATACCAATGACACTAATGTGATGTTTTTATCGTTTGATTTCCTTCAGCAGCAATCCACGTCCAGCTCAGAAGTTATTTTCTGAACTGATTCGGGAGGCTCACGTTTCACTGCATAGGTGCAACCTGGAGCAGTTGGGCATCAATAGCAACACCTCTCACAGAACTGAGCGGACCAACACTAAAACCACAGCTTTGAAAAGCAAAGATGTTCCCAAAAGGGACAGCATATCTGGCAAAACACAAAGCGAAACATCATCTGCAAAGAAAGCGGACACTGTTGTAACAAAGAGGACAGTTAAGAAGGACAAGGACCTTTCCAATTCATTGAACTGCAAAGACAATGTTAGGACAGATTGTTCTGAGGTCAGTAATGTTGTTGCTGCTCCAGCTGTGGCCCAGAACTCCTCTGTGGACTCAGACCACAAAAGTAACCCCGAAGCTCCATCAGAGGTGAAAGTAAAGCAGCGTAAACGGCTGGCGCCTCTGCCTCTGCCAGCCCTGGCTCTTTTCTTGAAGCAGCATTCGACGAAATCTAAAATGGCCAAGAGCAAGCAGGACTCTCCTCCCCCCAAAGCTGCTGCTTGTCCACCTTCTGATCCGTGTCCACCTTCTGATCCCACCAGCAAAGCAACTACTTCCTCAAAGGACCTCACTGAAGACCTCCCAAACCAGGCCTCCGGACGTACTGATGCACCTCTTCATCCAGATAAAACCGTTTTGAATGTTACTGGACACGCGGTTGTAACTGCCCATAAGCCTTCTAGTCCTTCATGTCCAGATGCTGTTGTCTCTACAGACCCAAAGACACTAAGATCTGAAGATTTCGTGGCTTCTGTTTCTGAAAACACAGGCCCAGAGGCAGCTGTACCACGTGATACACAAGTGTTACCCAAGTCAGATCCGCCGTTTTGTACACAAAGTACATGCATATCCAACATTTCCTCAACTCTTGCTACCTCTTCTGTATCTCCCACATTGTCACCGCCACTCGACACAGTGTTACTTGCCCCAAACTCGCCACAAACGCCAACCATCACCGAGTCATCCACACTACCTTCAGACTCGTCAACAATGAAGTCTGATTCTTCGCTACCTGACCCTGAGTGTTCTTCGTTTGGCTTTGAGCCTTTGTCACCTGCGAGCTCTCCAGAACCGTTACCTTCCCTGCCCATCTCGTTGGCTTTCGAACTTGACGCCAATACTTCTGAAACCACTCCAAAAGCAGTATGTCCCGAAGAGTTACAGCACAGTGAAGACTCTTCTGCATCGGTGTTCAAATGGCATACAGTGTTACCTCCACCTGAGCCGTACATAGACACTTCGTTCACAACATTTCAGTCCACGCCACAGACTCTTCCTTTACCGTCTGTTACGTCACCTTTGTTGCCTTCCCAGACTCCCTCCCATCCTGAACCACAGAGTCTTGACACCTCCACACCCATTCCTCCTTCTGATCCTGCTCCATCATTTCAAGAAAACGAACAGTCGCTGCCCTTCCCTGCAGAACTGTCCCCCCTCGCGCTTCAGTTGCCGCTGTCTCCAACCTTTTCGTCATTAGGCGGAGACGGATTGTCACCTACGCCTTCACTCGCCGACCTCGTGCAGTTTTTCTCCATCGATGACAACCTTGGGATGGAGGTGGAGTTTGCAAGCGCAGAGCCATTGCCTGTTCCCTTCCAGCCTCCGACTACAGTAGAAACAAATGCTCATGAGCCTTCTCAGCAGGTGCAACCAATCCCAGCCAACAAACCCTGCAAACGCAAGAAGAAGTCCCGGCAGCGAAAGCTTGCTAAAATGGATATTAATCCAGAGATGGATGCCTCCCTCTACACTAAAATGCAGCCTAACCTGGAGGAAGTGGAGGAGCAGTTATTTGTCTCATTCACATCGAAGGTAAAACTAAATAAAATCTGGTTTTTAGGGGTGGGTATCACCAAAGGCCCCACTTACAATGTTAGATATAATGTTAAACTTTGCCAAAGTTTCAACTAGGGATGCACTGAATCCAGATTTTTGGTGTTCTCCTGAATCCTGAATCCCCTGGTTGAGATTCTGCTGAATCCTCGTCCCATCCTCAGTCCATGAACTCAGTAAACTCATTAATGAAGTAAACAGTGACTGTCCTTCCTTTGCTGTACCTGAAGTTGCTGCATTCTGGCTGCTGTCTGTAGATTCCTTCATCACAACTCGTATTCTTCCAGATGTTTGATACCAGATGTTGTAACAGTGGTGATGTTGTGTATAGTTTAGGGTCCTCGCCACCACCAGACTAATCAGCATTGTAAATTGAACATGTAGCTGGACTTGAATGGTCTTCTTTTGACTGAAAGTACTGCCAAACTACACTTTTTCTGCTCACCAGTTCCATTTTCACTTTCTCACAGCCTACTGCATTGAACGCTCCACCTACGTAAACACCTTCCCGTAATCAACGGACCAGCGTAGCGTGCGTAGTGCAAGCGTAGGGTTCGGTTCGCTGGGAAAAAATCCTGAATTTGGTGCATCCCTGGTTTCATATAATGAGGTAAACATGTTTAAAAGAAATCTCTGTGAGCCAAAACCTCAGATTTCCCACCGTTCTGAACGCTCCAGTTTCAACAATTCTTTCTAGCGCTACATTCTGGGCCCCGTGAAAGCCATCCCCTCTGGGCCCCTCCCCGCATCTACAGCTATTCATTCTAGCATCTTTTTGGACCCTCCTCACATGAGGGCCCTGGGTAGTCCCATTCCCCTCCCAGTCCGATACCCCTGACTCTCGGCTCTGTATCACGTCATACCAATCCAGTTTTCCATATAATGGTCATCTGCAAAATGAGGGCGCACTGCTGCAGTGTTTACGTTACATACCCTGCCACATGTAGCTACATGCTAACGCCAGGAAAGCTGTAATCTTGGCGGCAGATGTTAATTTTCCCTCCAATTTCGGGTCACATTCCTTCTGGAACATTTCTGATTGTGTAGTTATTGGTTTACAAACCTTAATTGGTGATTTTTCACAGTATAAAGTCCTGCTGTGGGACATTAAAGCCTGTAAACATGCTCTAGAAACTCTAATCTCTTAATATATAATCTCTTAAAGGACAATTCTGGCGCAAAATGAACCTAGGGGTTAATAACATGTACCGCAGTGTTTCCTTGAGGATTTCTTTTAGCAGGGGGGGGCAGGTCCCATGAAACAGACCTGACACTTCACTGCAACACAGATTAATATATGTATTCACCTCTATTCACACACAATGAGGCATATTTTCTGCTGTGATTGAACTGTATTTTTTGAGTTACTATATAGGCCAACTTTGATCTTGACATACAGGCTAAACATTCTGCAGCAAATCACAGTAAACCCAGTATTAATTATATGATCTTAGTGCAGTGGAACTACTCAGCATGTAAATAATGCACCTAAAATACAAACGTGGGCGTTCAGCAATCGCTATTATATCGAATCAACAACCACGTGCAATTTGGACCGCAGGTGAAGAACACAAACAAGGAAAATCACCAGTTAACTTCATTTAAATTAGCAAGACCTATAGACTGATACAGGACCTATAGACTGATACAGGACCTATAGACTGATACAGGACCTATAGACTGATACAGGACCTATAGACTGATACTGGACCTATAGACTGATACAGGACCTATAGACTGATACAGGACCTATAGACTGATACAGGACCTATACAGGACCTATAGACTGGTACAGGACCTATAGACTGATACTGGACCTATAGACTGATACAGGACCTATAGACTGATAAAGGACCTCTAGACTGATACAGGACCTATAGACTGATACTGGACCTATGGACTGATACAGGACCTCTAGACTGATACAGGACCTCTAGACTGATACAGGACCTATAGACTGATACAGGACCTATAGACTGATAAAGGACCTATAGACTGATACTGGACCTATGGACTGATACAGGACCTATAGACTGATACAGGACCTATAGACTGATACTGGACCTATGGACTAATACAGGACCTATAGACTGATACAGGACCTATAGACTGATACTGGACCTATGGACTGATACAGGACCTATAGACTGATACAGGACCTATAGACTGATACTGGACCTATGGACTAATACAGGACCTATAGACTGATACAGGACCTATAGACTGATACAGGACCTATAGACTGATACAGGACCTATAGACTGATACAGGACCAGACTTAAATGAACTGACATCAGTTATACCACTTACAGTTCTCAAGGACGTACACACACCATCTCAACTGGCTAGTTATCCTCGTGTGTCCGCGCTATTCTCCGACATGCACGCTAACAATGCAGCCCTATTTCTGATACCGTGGGGGGCAGAAATGTTGCCGGGGTGGGGGGGGGCGGCCACGGTCAAATCAACATAGAGGAAACGCTGTACCGAGTCGACAGTTCTCTGGGACATGTTTTCATGCTAATCTAATGTGTCTCTAGCTTGAAACAAGCTACTGCAAACCGCTGATTAGCTGCTAACGCTAGCTTTCGGGGTCACGGATAAATCTCTGTTACTACACCACTAACAAGGCTCAAAATAGTACCACACTTCCACGGTAGCATAATGAGGGTTTAAGGAGGACTGTTTTCTCAAGATCGCAATTGCCTGTATACGTGAATGCTACTGTCTTTATAAACTATCTTTGTAATAAACTGTCTGTAGGGACCCTATAAGCTAATAACCAGTTTGCAGTAGCTTGTTTGAAGCTAGAGACACATTAGATTAGCATGAAAACATGTCCCAGAGAACGGCCGACTCGGTACACATAGGTTATTAACCCCTAGGTCCGTTTTGCGCCGGAATTGTCCTTTAATGTGATTTTCCTGCTATGATGTTGGTCAAATGTTTGCTGTTATAAAATAACAATGCGAGCACAACACTAGCAAAGCGTAAAGGTCCCATGGCATGGAATTTTCACTTTGAGTTTTTTTTAACATTAATATGAGTTCCCCCAGCCTGCCTATGGTCCCCCAGTGGCTAGAAATGGTGATAGGTGTAAACTGAGCCCTGGGTATCCTGCTCTGCCTTTGAGAAAATGAAAGCTCAGATGGACCAATCAGGAATCTTCCCTTTATGACGTCATAAGGGGAAAGGTTACCTCCCCTTTCTCTGCTTTGCCCGCCCAGAGAATTTGGACCACCCATGAGAGAGAGAGAGACATCATGGCTTTCAAACGAGCAAAGTGGCATTTGGTTGGTTGGTTGGTTAGGGGACCACTAAGGTCTATATAAAGAGACTTCAGATACAGTATTAGAGGACCACTAAGGTCTATATAAAGAGACTTCAGATACAGTATTAGAGGACCACTAAGGTCTATATAAAGAGACTTCAGATACAGTATTAGGGGACCACTAAGGTCTATATAAAGAGACTTCAGATACAGTATTAGGGGACCACTAAGGTCTATATAAAGAGACTTCAGATACAGTATTAGGGGACCACTAAGGTCTATATAAAGAGACTTCAGATACAGTATTAGGGGACCACTAAGGTCTATATAAAGAGACTTCAGATACAGTATTAGAGGACCACTAAGGTCTATATAAAAGCATCCAAAGAGCAGCATGTTATGGGACCTTTAAGACTAGTAGTCATGTTGATATTTGTGTCTAACTCAAACTAACTTACATGCAGAAAATTAAAAGCCAAACATATTTCAGGAGGCCCTCAAACTTCACATCGTAGACTCTTCTGATGTCACCCAGCAGCCCGAGACGACACCTGAAAGTCACCTGCACCAAACAGCCGCCGCACCTGAAAACGGTAACGACACAGAAATGATAATGCTATCACAGTCCTGCTGTGTATGACTGTATTTATGGGCTCAAAATCAGTGTTGTTAACTCTCCTGTTGTCCTCGGGTCAAATTTGACCCATTTTCAAAAAGTTTCTGTATGAGAAATTTGGGTTTCCCCAAAAAAAAATTCTTTCATTGGATTTGGGTGTTTTAGTCAATTTTATAGCGTTTGAAGAAAATATAACTGATAAAAGAACTTTGATCAAAAGTGACTTTTTTGACATTTTTTGTTACATTTTTCAACGTTTGTCAACTTTTTCCTGAGTTTTTGTGTTTTTTTTCCCCTCAGATTTTTAAAGCTTTTGTTTTTACGTTTGTCACTTTTTTTGAAATTTTTGACACAAATGTCAAAAAAATGTGACAAAAATGTCGAAAAAAGTAACACAAAACAAAAGTTTAAAGAATTTTGGAAAAAAACTTCAAAAGGCTCAGAAAAAGTTGACAATGTGTTTTTGTTCAGAACTTTAATATATTTTGATGTTCTCTTGTGACAATTAAACAAACAACTAGAGCCCTGCGCGGGACTGTTTTCTTCATCTCGCTCCCGGCGAATTTCTGACCATTACCGCCCGCACCCGCAACGTGTGTGTGTTACACTCCTGCCCGCACCCGCAAAACTCAGAGAATTTATGCCTGCACAATAATAGAGATGCATTGATGTTATGTCTTCTCCCGTCCCGCATGAGATAACACGTCATTTTATAGGTTAATAGGGAGAAGATGAAGGTAAAGAAGGCAGGTGCTTGCTGCTGTTAGACAGGGAGGAAGGAGCAGAAGGAGAGGGAGAGAGGAGAGGGAGAGAGGGGGAGGAAGGAGCCGAGGATGAGGGAGAGAGGGGGAGGAAGGAGCCGAGGATGAGGGAGAGAGGGGGAGGAAGGAGCCGAGGATGAGGGAGAGGAGGGGGAGAGAGGGGGAGGAAGGAGCCGAGGATGAGGGAGAGAGGAGAGGGAGAGAGGGGGAGGAAGGAGCCGAGGATGAGGGAGAGAGGAGAGGGAGAGAGGGGGAGGAAGGAGCCGAGGATGAGGGAGAGAGGGGGAGGAAGGAGCCGAGGATGAGGGAGAGGAGAGGGAGAGAGGGGGAGGAAGGAGCCGAGGATGAGGGAGAGAGGAGAGGGAGAGAGGGGGAGGAAGGAGCCGAGGATGAGGGAGAGAGGGGGAGGAAGGAGCCGAGGATGAGGGAGAGAGGGGGAGGAAGGAGCCGAGGATGAGGGAGAGAGGGGGAGGAAGGAGCCGAGGATGAGGGAGAGGAGAGGGAGAGAGGGGGAGGAAGGAGCCGAGGATGAGGGAGAGAGGGGGAGGAAGGAGCCGAGGATGAGGAGAGGGAGAGAGGGGGAGGAAGGAGCCGTGGATGAGGGAGAGAGGAGAGGGAGAGAGGGGGAGGAAGGAGCCGAGGATGAGGGAGAGAGGAGAGGGAGAGAGGGGGAGGAAGGAGCCGTGGATGAGGGAGAGAGGAGAGGGAGAGAGGGGGAGGAAGGAGCCGAGGATGAGGGAGAGAGGGGGAGGAAGGAGCCGAGGATGAGGGAGAGAGGGGGAGGAAGGAGCCGAGGATGAGGGAGAGAGGGGGAGGAAGGAGCCGAGGATGAGGAGAGGGAGAGAGGGGGAGGAAGGAGCCGAGGATGAGGGAGAGAGGAGAGGGAGAGAGGGGGAGGAAGGAGCCGAGGATGAGGGAGAGAGGAGAGGGAGAGAGGGGGAGGAAGGAGCCGTGGATGAGGGAGAGAGGAGAGGGAGAGAGGGGGAGGAAGGAGCCGAGGATGAGGGAGAGAGGGGGAGGAAGGAGCCGAGGATGAGGGAGAGGAGAGGGAGAGAGGGGGAGGAAGGAGCCGTGGATGAGGGAGAGAGGAGAGGGAGAGAGGGGGAGGAAGGAGCCGAGGATGAGGGAGAGAGGGGGAGGAAGGAGCCGAGGATGAGGGAGAGAGGAGAGGGAGAGAGGGGGAGGAAGGAGCCGAGGATGAGGGTGGACGGAGCCTTGGCTCGGAGCTCCCCCGTCCTGGGAGGCTCAGACACGCTGGTGTCTGCTCATAGATGGCCTATACAGTATATACTCAGTCAGTATATATGTATATATACTCAGTCAGTATATATGTATATATACTCAGTCAGTATATATGTATATCTATGGTTTCTGCTGGCGTGGGGGGGTTCCAGGCTACATCCCGATCCCACAGTGTTTTTTTAGCCGCCCGCTCCCGCCCGCAGCAAAGTTAAAACCACCCGCTCCCGTGAGATTTGCGTTGGGTCCCAGCGGGACCCAATCCCAATGCAGCCCTCTACAAACAAGTTTATTTTTAAATTGCATTATCATATTATTTTAGTGAGGACTCAAAAATAACTACAAATAACTAATGTTAGGGAAATCTGTTTATGTTTTGTTACGCGTTTCTGGATTTAATATATATATATATATATATATATAATATATATATATATATATATATATAATATATATATAATATATATATATAATATATATATAATATTGGCCGATATATCGGAATATCTGATTTTTAAATCACCAAATATTTGTATCGATATCGGCCTTAAAAATCCTTTATCGGTCGGGCTCCAATATGTACAGTATAGACCATTTGTTTATTGAAAAGTGGATGTTATGAGGTCATCTATCTTCAGTAGAGACGGCCGAGGGTTTGGAGGAGAAGATCGCTGCCTTTGAGAAGATTCTCCTGAGAGACTTGAAGCTCATGAGGCACCGACAGGTGATCCATCCTGTGCTGCAAGAAGGTATGTCGGACTGGAGGTAGAGAAATAATTCCTGAGGAAAAATGTGTTGTGCAGACCAAGACCAATCTTGAGTGCTGCAACGCTGGTAAGGTGCAGTGGTGTAGTCCACGTGATACGCAGGTATACGCCGTAGAACGATGAATGAATGGATGCCTTTATTGTCATTGCATTTACGTACAATGAGATTGTAGAGCCACTCTAGTAAGGTGCATTTTTATAAAACATACAGTATATATGTAAAACTCATCTTGCAACATTCATTGCACACACACACACACACGTTTGTAAGTTTATTTGATTACGACAATGCACATTAATCAACATTTCTGTAAATGCACCAGTGTTAGCCAGTTGGCTAATTTTTAACTATAGTCCTAGTATGCATGTCTTTATGGTGGGAAGAAACCGGAGCACCTAGAGGAAACCCACGCAAACACGGGGAGAACATGCAAACTCCACACAGAAAGGCCCAGAACGACCTGGATTCAAACCCAAAACCTTCTTGCTGTGAGGCAGAAGTGCTAACCACTGAGCCACCGTGCTGCCGTACCGAATACATCTCACCCATCGTTCATACCAAACCATCAACCATGCAAACACATCCTAACCATAACACAAAAGCATAAGAACACAACTTGCCCACTCTCACACTAAGTGGATAATAAATATTCTAATGTGATAAAAGTGCTGAATAACTGCAAACTGCATCATTAAAAAAGTTTAAGAAGTTTAGCTTCATAATTTAAGACTGTTATTGCTTTGGGAAAGAAGCTATTCCTAAATCTCCTAGTCCTTGTTAGACATCTGTAACATCATTTGTAACCACTAGGAAAGCTCCAGGATTTCCGTATACCCACTTAAAAAGATGCAATGATGGATGACGTCCTGCAGACTAGGCCTGCACGATTCGGGGAAAAATATGAATCACGATTTTTTAGCTTAGAATTGATATCATGATATTCTCTGCAACGTTTTTTTTCTCACCAAGTGTAATGCTTACTGCACACATGAACCACAACAGAACTAAACTAATCAGCAGCACCAAACAGAGATTATTTTGGCTCCTAGAGCCCATTGATCATCACCAGGAGCTGTAAACACAGAGGATCACTGAAGAGAAGGAGAGCTCTGCAGAGCTCTAAAACCTGTTTTATACCGTCTATGTTTAAAACTCACAGAAGACAGTAGTAGTGTTAGTGATGCAGTCGGCTCGTAAAATTACATGAGAATCAAAGTCATAAAAAAAAATAAATAATTTAAATCGAAGTTATTTCAAAATTAAATCGTGACCAGGGTGAATTGAGATTGCGATTTTATAACGATTAATCGTGCAGGCCTACCGCGGACATAGCCTGATGACTTGTTGTGTGTGTGAACTCAGTTGGTCTGAAGATGAACCTGTTGGATCCGACTCTGGCCATCGACCTGCAGTACCTGGGGGTCCGTCTGCCCATCCCGCCGCCTGGAGTCCCTCTGGAGCCGCTGACCCAGGAGCTGCCACCGCCACCGCAAGGTAACCATGTCATACCATATCATACCGCAAGGTAACCATATCATACCGCAAGGTAACCTTATCATACCGCAAGGTAACCATATCATACCATATCATACCGCAAGGTAACCTTATCATACCGCAAGGTAACCTTATCATACCGCAAGGTAACCTTATCATACCGCAAGGTAACCATGTCATACCATATCATACCGCAAGGTAACCTTATCATACCGCAAGGTAACCTTATCATACCGCAAGGTAACCATATCATACCGCAAGGTAACCATATCATACCGCAAGGTAACCTTATCATACCGCACCATATCATACCGCAAGGTAACCTTATCATACCGCACCATATCATACCGCAAGGTAACCTTATCATACCGCACCATATCATACCGCAAGGTAACCTTATCATACCGCACCATATCATACCGCAAGGTAACCTTATCATACCGCAAGGTAACCATATCATACCGCAAGGTAACCTTATCATACCGCACCATATCATACCGCAAGGTAACCTTATCATACCGCACCATATCATACCGCAAGGTAACCATATCATACCGCAAGGTAACCTTATCATACCGCAAGGTACCCATATCATACCATATCATACCGCAAGGTAACCATATCATACCGCAAGGTAACCATATCATACCGCAAGGTAACCTTATCATACCGCAAGGTAACCATATCATACCATATCATACCGCAAGGTAACCTTATCATACCGCAAGGTAACCATATCATACCGCAAGGTAACCTTATCATACCGCAAGGTAACCTTATCATACCGCAAGGTAACCTTATCATACCGCAAGGTAACCATATCATACCATATCATACCGCAAGGTAACCATATCATACCGCAAGGTAACCATATCATACCGCAAGGTAACCATGTCATACCATATCATACCGCAAGGTAACCTTATCATACCGCAAGGTAACCTTATCATACCGCAAGGTAACCATATCATACCGCAAGGTAACCTTATCATACCGCACCATATCATACCGCAAGGTAACCTTATCATACCGCACCATATCATACCGCAAGGTAACCATATCATACCGCAAGGTAACCTTATCATACCGCACCATATCATACCGCAAGGTAACCTTATCATACCGCAAGGTAACCATATCATACCGCAAGGTAACCTTATCATACCGCACCATATCATACCGCAAGGTAACCTTATCATACCGCACCATATCATACCGCAAGGTAACCATATCATACCGCAAGGTAACCTTATCATACCGCACCATATCATACCGCAAGGTAACCTTATCATACCGCAAGGTAACCATATCATACCGCAAGGTAACCTATCATACCGCACCATATCATACCGCAAGGTAACCTTATCATACCGCACCATATCATACCGCAAGGTAACCATATCATACCGCAAGGTAACCTTATCATACCGCACCATATCATACCGCAAGGTAACCATATCATACCGCAAGGTAACCTTATCATACCGCACCATATCATACCGCAAGGTAACCTTATCATACCGCAAGGTAACCATATCATACCGCAAGGTAACCTTATCATACCGCACCATATCATACCGCAAGGTAACCTTATCATACCGCACCATATCATACCGCAAGGTAACCATATCATACCGCAAGGTAACCTTATCATACCGCACCATATCATACCGCAAGGTAACCATATCATACCGCAAGGTAACCTTATCATACCGCACCATATCATACCGCAAGGTAACCTTATCATACCGCACCATATCATACCGCAAGGTAACCATATCATACCGCAAGGTAACCTTATCATACCGCACCATATCATACCGCAAGGTAACCTTATCATACCGCAAGGTAACCATATCATACCGCAAGGTAACCTTATCATACCGCACCATATCATACCGCAAGGTAACCTTATCATACCGCACCATATCATACCGCAAGGTAACCATATCATACCGCAAGGTAACCTTATCATACCGCAAGGTACCCATATCATACCGCAAGGTAACCATATCATACCGCAAGGTAACCATATCATACCGCAAGGTAACCATGTCATACCATATCATACCGCAAGGTAACCTTATCATACCGCAAGGTAACCTTATCATACCGCAAGGTAACCTATCATACCGCACCATATCATACCGCAAGGTAACCTATCATACGCACCATATCATACCGCAAGGTAACCTTATCATACCGCACCATATCATACCGCAAGGTAACCTTATCATACCGCAAGGTAACCTTATCATACCGCAAGGTAACCTTATCATACCACACCATATCATACCACACCATATCATACCGCAAGGTAACCTTATCATACCGCACCTTATCATACCGCACCATATCATACCACACCATATCATACCGCAAGGTAACCTTATCATACCGCAAGGTAACCTTATCATACCGCAAGGTAACCTTATCATACCGCAAGGTAACCATGTCATACCATATCATACCGCAAGGTAACCTTATCATACCGCAAGGTAACCATATCATACCGCAAGGTAACCTTATCATACCGCAAGGTAACCTTATCATACCGCAAGGTAACCATGTCATACCATATCATACCGCAAGGTAACCTTATCATACCGCAAGGTAACCTTATCATACCGCAAGGTAACCTTATCATACCACACCATATCATACCACACCATATCATACCGCAAGGTAACCTTATCATACCGCAAGGTAACCTTATCATACCGCACCATATCATACCGCAAGGTAACCATATCATACCGCAAGGTAACCATATCATACCGCAAGGTAACCATATCATACCGCAAGGTAACCTTATCATACCACACCATATCATACCGCAAGGTAACCATATCATACCGCAAGGTAACCATATCATACCGCAAGGTAAACATATCATACCGCAAGGTAACCATATCATACCGCACCATTTCATACCGCAAGGTAAACATATCATACCATATCATACCGCAAGGTGACTGTCTGTCTGTCAGTCTGTCTGTCTGTCTGTCTGACTGGCTGACATGTGATGTCATTCTTCTTTTCTACAAATTAACATTTTCTCTGTTTGGTTTTGTCTGCAGGTGTTTCTGCAGCGTTTGTGTCCAGAACAGGAAAAACAACAGATGTGACTCAGATTAAAGGTTGGAGAGAGAAATTCACTCCATCTGAGGCTCCGCCCACTCCGACGCCAATGCCAACACCAACGCCAACGCCAACACCAACCAAACCTGAAGGTGCTTCACAGCATTTTAAAAAACAATTACTGGAATTATCAGGAAAATACTGACAGACTCAGATTATTATTCTAAATGTCTGACAACATTATGGGATGGATCCCTACAGAGATAGACCTTTTAGTTTAAAATGAAACAGCCCCGAAATCACCATCACCAAACTACACCAGACTCCATGTAAATAATCAGGACTTTTAGCGTGTATAGAGCCAGCATATTTCCACCAGACTCCATGTAAATAATCAGTACTTTTAGCGTGTATAGAGCCAGCATATTTCCACATGTAAATGGGTGAATTAAGGGTTTATTTCAACCAAACCAGAGTGGTGATTGTTGGAACAGTGGAAAGATGAACCAAGACGGCTTTTGATAGTTTGATTTAGTTTCTGTCCACTTTGAATGAAGTGTGTTTTACCATGATAAAAGTCCTGATTATTTACATGGAGTCTGGTGTAGTTTGGTGATGGTGATTTCGGGGCTGTTTGATGTTAAACTAAAAGGATCTTACTCTTTAACTAAAAGGTCTATCTCTGTAGGGATCCATCCCATAATGTTGTCAGACACTTAGAATAATAATCTGAGTCTGTCAGCAGCAACAACAGAACTTTTAGTGACTCTAACTGCTGCTGAACATTAGTCCTGTAGGGTTACATTACAGCTTGGTTCTGGTTTAATACTGGACCAGTTTCAGACATTGTTGTTCACATCAGTCACTTAGGGTCCTATTTTAACGATCTAAGGTCACGGCGTGAAGGTGTGTTTAGGGCGTGTCCAAATCCACTTTTGCTAGTTTGACGGCAGAAAAAAAGGGTCCGTGTGCCGGGGTCATGGTTCTAAAGGGTTGTACTTAGTGTCTTCATTAATCAGAGGGGTGTTTGGGCGTAACATGCAATCAACCAATCAGAGATCATCTCCCATTCCCTTTAAAAGCCAGGCGCGTTTGGACCTTGGAGCATTGCTGTTATGATGGAGGATTTGCACCGTAATATTTTTATTAGTAATCTTCTGCGTGTGTGTGTGTGTGTGTGTGCTGCTGTGCGTCCCTGTGTGTGTAACAAGCATAGTGTGTGTGCGCTGTGCACGAGCCTAGGAGCATTTTACTAATGCTCTGTTAAAATAACAATGAAATGCTGCGTTATTGACTTTAGACCAGGTTTTTGTTGGTCAATGGTGCGATCACTTCCCGCTGCCTCAAGATAGCAATATGTCCAGAATGCACCTGAACACACCTCCCTGTAAGACCAGCACGCCCAGAATGCACCTGAACACACCTCCCTGTAAGACCAGCACGCCCAGAATGCACCTGAACACACCTCCCTGTAAGACCAGCACGCCCATGGGCCACAGATGGGTGCAGGTGCATTTTGCTATTTAAACTACGTGGGCGCTGAACGGGAAACTGACAACTGCGTCGGGCTTAAACTAGCAAAGACACTTGGGTCGGGCTTTGTGCTGCGCCGGGTGCAAGATGGGGTCCTTAGACACAGAAACATGGGGAAATAGAGTCCAGGATGAAAAACACAAACCAAAGTTGCTCTTCAATGTTTGTGTCCTGCAGCTGGTCCGAGTTCCGACGTGCCGAAGAAGAACCTGTCTGCGTTCTGCAGCGACATGTTGGACGAGTATCTGGAGAACGAGGGGAAGCTGATCGACGAGCGCGCGGCCAGCTTCTCCCAGGCTACGGTGGAGCCGCTGGTGTACCAGCTGCCCACGCACAGCACCAGCTACGTCCGCACACTGGACAGCGTCCTGAAGAAGCAGAGCACGGGCTCGCCGACATCAGATCTCATCTCTGGGTTCATCCCCCCCTCCAAGAGACCCAAACTGCCCCTCAGAGAGAGGAAGGCAGCCAGGTAGGCACCCAACCCACCCTTATCTTTAAAGGTCCCATGACATGGTGCTCTTTGGATGCTTTTATATAGACCTTAGTGGCCCCCTAATACTGTATCTGAAGTCTCTTTATATAGACCTTAGTGGTCCCCTAATACTGTATCTGAAGTCTCTTTGGTGGTATTGCAATATTGATATTAATTTTGATATTTTTAAACATATGTAAAATTACAAAAGTTACGGTTAACAGACAGTGTGAGTCTGATGATGGAAAGCCAAAAAAAGAAAAGGGAAAGGTGGCGCTGAGATGGTCAGACTCAAAAGGAGAAGTAGGGATCGTGTTGCTGTGCTGTGTGTTGATCATTCATTCACCATCCGAATATTAAAATTAAATGAATGAAAAATATTTCACAAAGCCGACTCCAATAGACAGCCTGCAGGGGACCTTCGGCAATATCTTCAGTGAAAAAGTAAGTTTTTGTAGACAGAAATGTACGGAACCCCCCTGGGGTCAGCTGATTAAAAAAAACTAAACCGTGCACACAGATTCATAATCCGTGCTCTCGGTTTTATAAACGTAAGCAAAATTAGAAAGATATTCACAGATTCGAACTTCTGGGATCAATTCTCTATAGCGAAATGTTATTAAATCACAAATGAGGCATCTTTCCTAACGTAGTAAGGTTAACAACCAGCTACAAACTCATTTTCATCAACACAAGCCGTCCTCCGACCTGGAGAAATAACGTTATTGTTTCTACGAGCAGCCGGCGGTGAGACGGCAGTCAGTCAGACCTGACGTGTTTAGGGACCGTCTACAAACTACAACACTGACACAGAACTATCTATTCATTTAATGATTAAATAAGGTGAATTAAATGTAAAAATGTAAAATGATTAAATAAGGTGGAACGTAGTGGTAGGCTAAGGCCTCCTGTGACACGAACTAAGCGGTATGCTCTCTCAGGCTATCAGACAGCACAACAGGCACTTTAAACGTACATTTTTATAAATTTTGTATTTTATTCATGTATTGTATTATATTTATTGTATTGTATTAGGCGGTAGAGTTTAGATTCTCGACCCGAGCGGGGATGCGGCCGTTATTTTCCGCCACATCCCCGGGCCGGGCCTTGATCAAGCATTTTTTTTTTTTTTTTTTATCCATTATCTATTTAGCCTAATTGGGTGGGGAGAAAGCTATGCCATAATCAGAAATATTATAAATATGTATATATAAGCTATATAAAAGTAACAAATGTGTACAAAATTTAGGCTGCAGTTACAAAATGCAGCACTTCATGCGCGGAGTCTCCTCCTCTCGCACGCATCACACCAGGCCTGCTGGGCTGTATGGTGGAGCATCACACCAGGCCTGCTGTATGCTGTATGGTGGAGCATCACACCAGGCCTGCTGGGCTGTATGGTGGAGCATCACACCAGGCCTGCTGGGCTGTATGGTGGAGCATCACACCAGGCCTGCTGTATGCTGTATGGTGGAGCATCACACCAGGCCTGCTGTATGCTGTATGGTGGAGCATCACACCAGGCCTGCTGGGCTGTATGGTGGAGCATCACACCAGGCCTGCTGTATGCTGTATGGTGGAGCATCACACCAGGCCTGCTGGGCTGTATGGTGGAGCATCACACCAGGCCTGCTGTATGCTGTATGGTGTATCTTAAGTGCAACATGGAGCTTGAAGATGTAAAGAACAAAAGAAAAAAAGGAGAATTACCTTTGAGCAAGTGTGGAGGAAAGTCGGAGGTATGGAAGCAGTTTAAACAAGTCGTGGGCAGTGACAACAATATGTTGTTCATCATTGTTTCTTATTTTTTACGTTTCTTCATTCAGATCATTTGCGATCCGTTCCATTCTGAATAAACTAACAGCAGTTTACAGCTTCGTCCTTGTTGTATTATTCTAAACAGATTCTGAATTGTAGTTGAGAACGTCAGTTATAACGGCCCACGTGTTAAAAAAGTGTCTGGTTTAAATCGGGCTCGGGCTCATAATTACAGTTAATGTGTCGGGTCGGGCCGGGCTCGGACGCAACGGGCTCGGGCTCGGGTAGGGTCGGGCTGGATTTTTTTTGGGCCAATCTAAGCTCTATTAGGCGGGTATGAGCACTGTAATTTCCATTTCTATGGATGAAATAAACTTGACTTTGACTTTGGTGTGTCTCCAAAGTTATCTCAATTATAACTTATCTCCTTGTAGTTGTACTACAGCACTTACTTTTAAAAAATAAGTTTGGAGACACTACCTTATTTAATCATTAAATGAATAGATAAAAGTGAATAGATGAATAGTGTCGGTGTTGTAGTTTGTAAACGGTCCCTAAACACGTCTGGTCTGACTGACTGCCGTCTCTCAACATAACAATAGTTGACAGTTAATCCATTCATCCTCACCGCTCTGCATCCAGGAAGGAGATGAGGCAGAAAGGTCCGAAACACAACAGACCCCGAGCAGAACCCGCTGCAGGTCCGACGCCAGCTGGATCTCACCCAGCGGTCCCGGTCCCATCGGTCCCGATCCCAGCGGTCCCGTTGGCCGCCGCTGCTGCGTCAGAGCGATCAGAACCCACCACTGAGATTTATAAACCAAAGAAACACCTAAAGGTCCGGTTCCACCACACAGAACCGTTAACGCTGTCCCCAAAACTCAAGAAGAGACAGAAGCTGAAACCCAGGACTTCGTCCCAGACGCTCAGCCCCCTAAAGTCTCCATCGGCGCCGCCCGGCGTCTCCGCTGACATGGCGCCGCTGGAGTCGGACTCGGAGCTTGGCGCGGCCGGCGATCAGCCGGTGATGACCCGCGCTCTGCTGAGACAGAAGGACCTGGAGGACGGCGCGGTGTGGGAGGGACGGCATCGAACCAGCGTCACCGAGGAGAGGGCCGCCGTCGCTCTGACCTCGCTCTTCACGCTCAAGGTAATAGACCAGTGTGTGTGTGTGTGTGTGTGTGTGTGTGTGTGTGTGCGTGTGTCTAAGTGTGCGTGTGTG
Source organism: Sander lucioperca (assembly GCF_008315115.2). NCBI lineage: Eukaryota > Metazoa > Chordata > Actinopteri > Perciformes > Percidae > Sander > Sander lucioperca. Next base: position 26,867,564 of record NC_050190.1, on the reverse strand, counting down.
TTCGTTTTCTGAACAAAAATCAAAGTTGTCAGGTTTAGGGCTGGGTTTAAAAAAAATATTTATTTTCTGATTTAAATCGATTTTCATTTTAATGATCTGATATCGATTCATAAAATCCAGAATGGATACATTTGTCTGTATGAAATGAAACTACTATTATCCCTGTATGATGATGTCATGTTTAACATCTGTATATTACTTAAAGGTCCTATGACATGGTGCTCTTTGGATGCTTTTATATAGACCTTAGTGGTCCCCTAATACTGTATCTGAAGTCTCTTTATATAGACCTTAGTGGTCCCCTAATACTGTATCTGAAGTCTCTTTATATAGCTTTAGTTTAAATTCTAACTGTCGCTCTCTCTCTCTCTCTCTCTCTCTCTCTCTCTCTCTCTCTCTCTCTCTCTCTGGTTCCTGCTCAGGGTTTCGTCACAGAGAACCCGACGGCCCCGATCCAGCTGGCGTGTAGACGGGCCCCGGCGTGCCTGAGTGCGAGCTGCAGGCTGGGTTGTGTGTGTGCCTCTCTGGCCCACGTGTCCCGGCTCGGCCACTGCGGGCGGCCTGCCTGCATGTTGGGCTGCAGCTGCCTCAAGCAGAAGGTGGTGCTGCTGAAGAACCTGGAGGGGTCGGACTCCAGCCCCGGACACACCGGGCCCGGCAGGAAGAGGAAGAGGAAGAGGAGGATGAAGATGGCCTACGGTAAGTACCCCCCCCCCACCCCCCCCCCACCCCCGCCTCCAGCATCTGCATCTTTATTAATGCTGCTCCAATAGGAGTCTTTTTACACATTATCATAATTTGGAATAGTTCAAAATGACCTTTTACGAAAATAAAGTGTGTGCGTGTCTGTCTGTCTGTGTATGTAAGTGTGTGTGTGTGTGTGTGTGTGTGTGTGTGTGTGTGTGTGTGAGATTAAATGAACTTTAAATGAATTTGCTGCAGTGTGTCACATTGTAACTCCGCCTGCTGCTTCCTGTTGTGTGTGGTTTGTAGTCCTGAAGGAGGCGGACAGCGTTTCCCAGCCTGCCGAGCGGGTCCGGACCCTGTGGAAGAGAGGAGACTCCGATCCAGACCCGATCCACGCTCCCAGACCTGCAGCCTCGCCCCACCGCGCTGTATGAACTCTCAAAATACACATATTATTACAGATCAGAGTTCAACTTACCCAGTTTATTTGTGCGTATTATATAGTGAAAAAATTGTTATATTTGATCTTAAAGGTGCTCTAAGTGATGTCACGCGTTTTTTAGGCTACATTTTTTGTCACATACAGCAAACATCTCCTCACTACCTGCTAGCTGCCTGTCCCCTGAACACTGTAATTTTTCCTCATTTTTTTAATTAAGGCATTAAGTTCAATTTCCAAAAGATGATTTTTTATTCCTCTCTTTAGTCAACTTTAGCATGGGTTCATAAACGTATGAGTGCCACTGTACATAGTACAGAATAGTCTCTCCCCGTTCATGTCTTCAGCTGTCCTGTTAAGAAAGGTCTTAAAATGCCTAAAAAAAATCTTTAAAAACTCCCATCTTACTGCAGTAATGAACTTACCGGAGAGATGGAGTTTGTATTTTTTTGTTTCTAAAAGTGTAAATAATAATAATAATATATAGTATGTCTGTTCCTTCTGTAACGTTGCGTGTTTGTCTCCAGGAGAGGAGAGAGGAGAGCAGCAGCTGTGCCAGAGTCCGAGCGTTCAAAGAGAGGAAGAAGAGGAAGAGGAAACAGATCCTCCAGGAAACCCTAGCGGTAACTTAGATCTGATAAACTATTAGACCTAATGTCTGATAAACTATTAGACCTAATGTCTGATAAACTATTAGACCTAATGTCTGATAAACTATTACTCAGTCCCTCCAGAAAAACGTGATCATGTGATCTCATAATTCAATGCATAATCAGCCAAAGTCTGCATATTTATGCGGGAGCCGCATTTTTTCAAATACGCCGCACTTTCGCTGCATAAATTGCTGATTTCCACACAAAATATGCGGGGCTTGCATGATTTCATAATCCCCCGTATTTTCGTTGCAAAAAAGTCCCATATATCTTAGCAGAAAGATGAAAAATGTTGAGTTTACTTACCCAAGAGCAGCCGTTTTCTCCTGTTGCCATGGGAACGTTATGAAGTGACGTAATTACGTGACGTGAACATCATCGAAAAGCTGCAAACCCCGCGATGAAGCCACGATGAAACCGCAGTTTTTGCAAGTTCCCGCAATTTCATCACATAAAATTACATAAATATCCCGCATATCCCATCACATTTTTTAAGAAAACGTGCCGCATAATCAAGGATTTTAGCCCAAAACAATCACAAAAAAACTCTGCATTTTTCTGGAAGGACTGGTAGACCTAACGTCTGATAAACTATGTCGGCTCAGAAGCTGTGTAGGGCTGGACGATAGGGAGAAAATCAGATATCACAATATTCTTGCCCAAATACCTCAATATTGATATTCTAGGGTTGATTATTGGTGCTTTAACAAAATATCTTCACACTTAGATTTTAGATAAATAATCATCAATAATGTGGACATAATGTCTAAGTGGGTTAAAGGCAAATAATAGAACAGCTAGAACAGTCTGGTCAGTTCAGAAAAGTACATCACGTGTGTGTGTGTGTGTGTGTAAGTGTAAGTTTAAGGTGTGTGTCTGTGTGTGTGTGTGTGTGCGTGTGTAAGTGTGTGTGTGTAAGTTTAAGGTGTGTGTGTGTGTGTGTGTGTGTGTATGTATGTGCAGGGTTTCCCGCAGAAAATGTGTTAGTTAAGGTGGTAGGTAATTAATACATCTCTGTAGTGCAGACTCTGTACTACACACTACACTAAATATTACATTTAAATAATAATAAATAATTAATAAATAACCAGCTTTTCAAAATAACAGTTGCAATGTGCAATTTTAAGCTCATTAAACTATTTTACTATAGTACACGCCACGGTGAAATGGCGATTGTTCTCACGGACGCACACACGTGATATCAGCTGGCTAGTTCTCCTCCAGGCAGCGACGGACCACGGCTCTTTTTCTTTCTCTCATTTCGGCCGTGTGGTGCGCGTGCCCGCTCGCGGTGTGAAGCGCGTCCGCTCTATTGTCCGAGATGCACTTGACGGCCTTTTGTGCAGCGGACTTTTTTTTTTTTTTTTTGACGACCTGGTTAACCCTTTAGGCGCCGGGTATTATTTTTAAAAATAGTAGATTTTGACACCTAAATTTCAGAAGGCTCTGGCTTGAAAGTGGTTTGAGATAGAGACAAAGTGTTAATGAGACAAATATTGAGAATGACCTAACGTTTATCTCGGGAGTAAATTTTCCCATCTAATTTGCATATTATGACGTCATATGGCGGCAGCCATATTGGATTATGTAATTTCCATGAAATACCTGATATTTTGAAAGAGAGTTGAACTTATTTCATCGGATTTACCCCCCTCCATCCATTTGTTATGTTGTCCACATATCAAATGAACAGGGAAAAATAAATTGTAAACCAAGAGTCGTAAATTAGAACTATTACTATATTACTACACCACAAAACTCATGTAAACAGTAGGCGTTTATTTATTTTATTTAACCCACCACCACGCTATTGGAGGACACTTTTCCTTTTCTTTTTTTTCTTCTTTTTTCTTCTCTTCTTCATTATTATCATTATTATTATACAGTACAGAGACAATATGAACAATATTGAGACCCCCCCCCAACCACATAGCCTAACAAATGGACAGGAAAACTGTATATGGTAAAACCAACAGTTCAAAATTATGACTACTGTGCCATATAGTAGCATATACATGTAAACAGAAAGCTGGTAATCTGCCTACAGAGGCCTAATGTGTGCCTATCTATCCAGATGACACTGTTTATAGTTTGTCAGAGTGTGGAACCTCTCATTACATGGCACAGCACACAGGCCTACCCCACACTGATTGCACCTGTTTTGTGTCTGATGACGACCTTTAGGACGGGTACGATCGGAGCAAACGATGCAGTCTGGACGATCGCCAGTATCACGGAGCCAGTGGCGTTCTGTAAGCCTCTGTGGCATTTCTCCCCCCTCTGCTGAACGCCTTCCCTGTATTTTGTTTTCTCTCTTGGAGAAGCCCTCAAGCAAAGACGTGATAATGTCCCGCACAAAGGCCTTCAGTGGCTTGTGTGGACCGGCAGTCGTGCTGCAGTAAATGATATGGGCATTGACCATAGTTATGCTTAGAATGGCATTCACTATTCGATTATACCATTTCTTTGACCGATGTGGAAAGAGGTAGGTTTTCATCCTCTGATCAGCAGTGTCTACTCCCCCCATGAATGAACTGTACCTATCCACACACACAGGTCTGTTTATATCTCTAAACCCACTGTCCGTATGTTTGGACCTGATCCGTTTCCGGACACACGAGTTCCCGTGAAGAGTGGACAACAAATGGAAACGCTTTACGTCATGCCACGCACACGCCAACATTTTGCCATGCCTCATGAACACTGGGTCATCTCCTCTGGCCAAGGGCAACTCGGTCTTTCTCAGGGCCTTTGGCATACCTCGCCTTTGGCTACTGACTGTCCCACACAAACCAGTTTCATCATTTGCCAACTCATTTGCTACAGCTGGTGATGTGTAGTAGCTATCCATATACAACTCATGCCCTTTCCCCTTGTGCTGGGCCGTCAGCTGCCGAACTAGAACATGGGTGGCACCTAAATCAGTGACCTCATCACCATGCTGTCCAGTGTACAAAGACCACTGCAGAACGTATCCTGACTTGGCTTCACTCAAAACAAATGCCTTATAACCATATTTGTCTGGTTTGTTTGGATTGTACATTTTCAATGTGGACTTTACCTTGAAAGCTATGGTCATTTCATCCAGTGACAGCTGTTTGCGTGGGCCATAGACAGCTGAAAAGCGTGGAATGATCAGGTCAATTATTGGGCGCACCTTGAACAGTCTATCATAACCTGGCTGGCCCCTCTCAACATTCTCATCATTATTGGCAAAGTGGAAGAAAGACAGGATAATTTCAAATCTGTTCCTAGACATCACTTTCCCAAATCCCGGTGTAAAAGTTGGCCAAAATTCTGCCCAATAATCCTCAATCTCTGATTTATGTACCAGGCCCATGCTCAAATGCAGTGACAGGAAGGCTTTCATTTCAGGGACAGTGACATCATACCATTCATGAAACCGTGAACTTGGCATTAGTTCATGAGAGCCTAAATACTGATGAGCGTACCGATTTGTCTCCATTGTAATGTGACTCCAAAAATCATCAGTCAGAAAGAGGGACAAAAAATCTATAGACCTTGAATCACTGCTAAGCTCTCTGTCACCACAATATCCAATTTGCTCATCAAAGGGCTTTATCCATTCCTGATATACTTCCTCATCTCTCAAGTAAGCCCAGCCACCATTACCATCATCATCATCATCATCATCATTTCCAGCCCTGTTCTGCCTTCCCCTGTTGCCTCTACCACGTCCACCTCTCCTATGGACACTGCGACCTCGTGTACCCCTGCACCCTCTTCCATTTTGCAAAGGGTTGAAAGACTCATCATCACTACTTTCAGCCCTATTTAGACCACCCCTGCTGCCTCTACGACACCCACCAGCCCTTCTACGAACACTTCGCCCACGTCTCCCCCTGCTAGTGTTGGGTGCTTCGTGAACACTGCTGCGTTGCATGGCTGCACCACTGCCGCGTATTGACGCACCGTGACCGGCGCTGTAGAAAGTGCGAACACTAACACCGCTGGTCCCAGCGCTATTCTCACCACCCCCGCTACTTCTACTAGCACGCTCACTAATCGACCGATCATCATCTCCCAAAGGTGGATTTTCCCCTTCAGAATCAGGATCAGCGAATAGGAGACCCATCACTTCACTAAGTGTAAACTTTTTGCTTGCCATTTTCTCTCAATAACTCATAAATCCAGCAATACCGCTTCAGCAAATAGCTTTGTGGCACACTATCTCCGATTTCTCACCCAACAACTGCTCAGTAAGGAAAGTAGCTATTGGCTGTCCTAAAAGTCGCCTAATTTGCATAATTATTTTGTGTGAGAGTGAAGAAACATTTACATTTACACCCATTGTTTACATCCCGCTTTGTATGCTAGGGCGGGAACGTCGGCGGCCATGCGCATGCGCGATTCATTTGCAGCATAACCCTAACCCTAACTGCTGACCGCCTGTGAGGGCTTTTGGACGGGGGAGGGGCTCACGGCAGCACCCGCTCTTCGTTGAGCACAGTAATACGTGCTTTCACGAGTCTCCAAACACCACAAAAGTCTCCAATAACACCAGAAAAAGTCGCTAGTCGCTCTTGACAAAAAAGTCACGTTTGGATGGGATTTTCTCGAAAATTTTGCATTGAAGCATGACGTATTTCTGAGCTAAGGTCTAAGTACGGGATGTCTGCCAACTAGTGGAGGGGAGTATGAATGACATATAACACTCTATTCAGAGAAAACAGCTGTTTGGTTCAGTACCGCGTTGTGTCGCAATTTTGCGACTTTGCCGCTTAAAGGGTTAAGGCAGTAGAGTTCCCCAGCTTAGGCGGCCGCCCGAACTGCAAAGTGCTGTGGGAAACCCTGATGTGTGTGTGTGTGTGTGTGTGTGTGTGTGTGTCTGTATGTATGTGTGTGTGTGTGTGTGTGTGTGTGTGTGTCTGTGTTGTGTGTGTGTGTGTGTCTGTGTGTGTGAGACCTCAGTATTCTGACAGGTGTGTGAACATGTAAAAGCTCCGATAAATAAGAAGGCGACAACCCATTTAAAATCTTAAAAACAAGCAATTACAATGTTAAAGTCCAGCCTGAAACAGGAAGCCAGTGGAGCGTGATGTGGTTCAACGTGAAGTGACCGATGTTTGTCCTCCAGGAGACGCCTGAACACGTGAAGCATCCAGAAGTCGTCCGGCTGAGATCTCTGAAGCAGAGAGACCTGATGCTGAAGGACTCAAAGACCACACCCCCCACTCCTCTATCAGGTACACACACTGGCTACTTTCTGTTAAAGCCCAGAAATCCCCATCACCAAACCCACCAGACTCCATGTAAATAATCAGTACTTTTAGCGTGTATAGAGCCAGCATATTTCCACCAGACTTCATGTAAATAATCAGGACTTTTAGCGTGTATAGAGCCAGCATATTTCCACCAAACTCCATGTAAATAATCAGGACTTTTAGCGTGTATAGAGCCAGCATATCTCCACATGTAAATGGGTGAATTAAGGGTTTATTTCAACCAAACCAGAGTGGTGATTGTTGGAACAGTGGAAAGATGAACCAAGAAGGCTTTTGATAGTTTGATTTATTTTCTGTCCACTTTGAATGAAGTGTGTTTTACCATGATAAAAGTCCTGATTATTTACATGGAGTCTGGTGGAGTTTGGTGATGGTGATTTCGGGGCTGTTCCATGTTAAACTAAAAGGATCTTACTCTTTAACTAAAAGGTCTATCTCTGTAGGGATCCATCCCATAATGTTGTCAGACACTTAGAATAATAATCTGAGTCTGTCAGCGGCAACAACAGAACTTTTAGTGACTCTAACTGCTGCTGAACATTAGTCCTGTAGGGTTACATTACAGCTCGGTTCTGGTTTAATACTGGACCAGTTTCACAGGTTGTTGTTCCATCAGACACTCAGACACACACACACACACACACACACACACATGGAGACCACTCTTAGTGTGATACAGCCTAAGATGATTTCATGTTTTGTGTATTTCGTCAGCAGGCGGTCCAGTTCCCTCAGTCCCTCCCGTTCCCTTAGTCCCTCTGGGTCCCTCAGTCCCTCCCGTTCCCTTAGTCCCTCTGGGTCCCTCAGTCCCTCTGGGTCCCTCAGTCCCTCCCGTTCCCTCAGTCCCTCCCGTTCCCTCAGTCCCTCTGGGTTCCTCAGTCCCTCCCGTTCCCCTGGCCGATCCGGCCCCGAAGCCGTCCAAGCGCCTTGTGATCGTGGCGGACTGTAAGTGGGTGAGCGATGGCGACCGTAACCACGTGTTGAAGCAGCTGTGCGAGGCGATGGCTCACGACCGTCTTGGCGAAGCCTTCTGGATCCGAGACTACCTGATCAGCCCCCTGGCACAGACGGTGGAGCAGAGTGGCGGCGAGCGATGCATCCACTACAGGATGCACATCTCCAGACCCAAACTGGAGCGGGAAAAACCCGCCACGCCAGTGAGGGCGCAGCTGGCGAGGAAACAGAGGGAGACGGAACAACAGAAGGTGGGCGGAGCTGAACGACAGCTACATTTTAAAGAGATGTTTTCTGATGATATTTTCTCTCAACTGACACAAAAACTCAGACACACACACAGACACACACACACACACACACACACACACACACACACACACGCAGAGACACACACACACACACACAGACACACACACACACACACACACACACACACACACACGCAGAGACACACACACACACAGACACACACACACACAGACAGACAGACACACACACACACACACACACACACACAGAGACACAGAGACACACACACACACGCACACACACACACACACACACAAAGAGCTGCATGAATAACTAACCCCTAAAATAGCGTTCTATCTATCAGCTGGAGGACATGGCGCCTCCGGAGGCCTGGCAGCGGGAGGTGGAAGAGGAAGACGAGGAGGAAGAGGAAGGGGCGGAGCCTCTGGAAGACTGGCAGCGAGAAGTGGAGGAAGACGACTTGGAGGAGGAAGAGGAGGAGGAGCCAACAGGTCCCCAGGTGCATGATGGGAGAGAGAGCAGCAGGACGGAGATGAGGAAGAGGAAGATGATGATGGCGAGGATGGGTCTGCCGTTCCTCACCGGAGTCTCCCCCACCGGCTTCCTCTCAGCCAATAGGAAGCAGCCGGGAGGAACAGACCACCTGGTCCAGGTGAGGACCACACTAACACACACACAGACAGACACACATACACACACACACGCACACACACACACACAGAGGCTAACACACACAGATACACACACACAGACACTAACACACTAATTTACTTTATTTTACTTTTGTTTTAATATTTTTTTAACTGTTTAAGTAATACTATGAATCTGTCAAAATTCTTATTGTTGGTCATCACCAAACTACACCAGACTCCATGTAAATAATCAGGACTTTTATCAGCGTAAAACACACTTCATTCAAAGTGGACAGAAACTAAATCAAACTATCAAAAGCCGTCTTGGTTCATCTTTCCACTGTTCCAACAATCTCCACTCTGGTTTGGTTGAAATAAACCCTTAATTCACCCATTTACATGTGGAGATATGCTGGCTCTATACACGTTAAAGTCCTGATTATTTACATGGAGTCTGGTGGAAATATGGTGGCTCTATACACACTAAAAGTCCTGATTATTTACATGGAGTCTGGTGGGTTTGGTGATGGTGATTTCGGGGCTGTTTCATGTTAAACTAAAAGGATCTTACTCTTTAACTAAAAGGTCTATCTCTGTAGGGATCCATCCCATAATGTTGTCAGACACTTAGAATAGTAATCTGAGTCTGTCAGCAGCAACAACAGAACTTTTAGCTATTCTGTGATGTTAATCACGTGTGTGTGTGTGTGTGTGTGTGTGTGTGTGTGTGTGTGTGTGTGTGTGTAGGTGAACGGGAAGCTGTATCCGCTGGCTAAGATCCAGTTGGGGAGGATGGGGGCGCTCCATCCGGCCAATCGGCTGGCAGCGTACCTGACGGGCCGGGTGGGCTCCAGCAGGAAGCAGCCGACCCCCCCGGCCTTCTCCTCGGGGGCCACCGCCCCCCCACCCAAACCTCCACCAACCGTCACCGTGCTCACCCTCCCAACCTCCCCCACAGGTGGACAGACACACACACACACACACACACACAGAAAAACACACACACAGAGACACACACACACACACACACACACACAGAAAAACACACACACACACACACAGAAAAACACACACACAGTCACACACACAGACACACACACACACACACAGTCAGACACACACACACACACACACACACACACACACACACACACAGAAAAACACACACAGTCAGACACACACACACACACACACAAAGAAAAACACACAGACACACACACACAGATAGACACACACAGCCACACACACACACACACTGTTTTACAACTTGTCTATCGGCCAATACCGATCAGATACCAGCGTGTTAAAATACATACATTATGTTTTACTATACTATCCCTATATGGATGTGATATGATTATATTTAATGTGTGTGTGTGTGTGTGTTGCAGTCCTCCCGCCGGCAGCTATGAAGGTCGACCAATCAGCTGCGAGCTCTGAGCGGTCTGCAGGTGACGGCCCTGAGGGGGCGGGGCCCCGCATGGTCACAGTGAGGCTGTACCCATCTCTGATGGGGGGGCGCAGTCAGATCAGGGTGGTACCCGCCAACCCTGCTGGCTCCGCCCACCTTACAGGTAACGTTCATCATTTCTTCATGAAAAAATACAGGTAAACTTGTGTGATGTCAGCTTGTTAAATGTGAATATGTTCACACACACACACACACACACACAAACTCATTCACTCACTGAGACACACACACACAAACTCACAGAGATGTTTTGTGAAGGATCTCTCCGGTATGAACGGCGTGCGATCAGGCACGAATCACCATTCGCGGCGCTTCAGCGTGTGGCGTGTTCCTGTGGTTACAGTTCTGTCGTGACTCTGTGATGGGTCGTGCACACACACACTCAGAGACACACACACATGCACGCACACACACTCACTGAGAGACACACACACACTCTCGCGCACACACACACACACAAACTCACAGAGACACACTCTCACACACACACACACACACACACACACTCACTGAGAGACACTCTCACACACACACGCACACACACGCACACACACACACACAGACACACACACACTCACTGAGAGACACACTCTCTCACACACACACGCGCACACACACACACACACACACACACACACACTCACTGAGAGACACACTCTCTCACACACACGCGCACACACACACACACACACACACACACACAAACTCACTGAGAGATGTTTTGTGAAGGATCTCTCCGGTATGAACGGCGTGCGATCAGGTATGAATCTACGCTTCGCGGCGCTTCAGCGTGCGGCGTGTTCCCGTGGTTACAGTTCTGTCGTGACTCTGTGATGGGTCGTGTCCCTCATGTTGAGAACCCCTATGTGTTTCCTCCACTGTGTTTCAGACTCTCCTCCGGTGACTCCGCCCCCTAAAACCTCTCAGCTGTTGATGCTCCAGGTCCCAGGTTCCCCCGCCAAGCCTCCGCCCCCCCCCGCCCAGACCATGGTGCTGCAGCCGGTGCAGATGGCGTCCGGCGCCCAGTTCTACCGCAAACCGGACGGGAAACTGGTCCAACTGATCCCTATCAACCAGCTGAGACCAGTCAACCCCGAGCCGTCCAATCACAGAGGTCCGTCTCAGCTGGAAACTTTAATCAATTAGTGGTCCTAATTGTAACATTTCTTTATAAAGAATTTAATAAATTTAAATGTATTAACAATTTTGATTTATTTTCCGTATATTTTATTTATTTAGAAAATTTCAAATGTTATGTCTGATCACTTGGATTTATTTTAAATAATTTTAAGTTATATTTTAATGTTTTTAAATTATGTAAAATTACTTTTATTTATTTTAATATATTATTTTATATTTTAAAATGTATGTTAATAATTTTATAAATTTTAATTAACAATTTTGATTTATTTTCCGTATATTTTATATATTTAGAAAATTTTAAATGTTATGTCTGATCACTTGGATTCATTTTAAGTTATATTTTAATGTTTTTAAATTATGTAAAATTACTTTTATTTATTTTAATATAATTTTTTATATTTTTTATATTTTAAAATGTATGTTTTTTTATGACTTTTGATTTATTTTGTAATAATTTAAATGTTCTTGTTGATGCTCTCCTCTCTCTCAGTCCTCCCCGCTTCCCTTCAGACTCCAGTCGACCAAACGCCGCCGACCCCCGCAACCACGGTAACCAAGGTAACCACAGTAACGCCCGCCTCCCTGTCCGGCTTGTCCACCTTCTCGGTGTCCGCCATGGCCGCCCCGCTGCGCCCCGCCTCTGGCTTCCTGTCTCAGAAGGGGACGTGTACCTTTAAAATCCTTCCCTCTGACTCCAGCCGGGAGCCAATCACCGTCACCTGTCCCAGAGTTCCCGCCAAGACGCCAACACCGCCGCGACCCCCCACCGTCATCCACGTGCCCCCCCCACCTGCCGCCGCGCCGCTGAACCTCATCTCCCTCAAACCCTCCGCAGGCCGGGGGGCGGAGCTTGGCGTCAAAACGGTGGCTGTGGCTCCGCCCCCTGCGGTGACTGTGGCTCCACCCCCTGCTGTGGCTGTGGCCCCACCCCCTGCTGTGGCTCCGCCCCCTTATGTGGCTGTGGCTCCTCCCCCTGAGGCGTTTGTGCGTCAGGAGCCGGCGTGTGCCCTGGTGGACCTGGACATCATCTGCGTGGACGATGACACGGAGCTGGTTGCCGCGGACACGGAGCCGGTTGCCGCAGAGACGCCGGACGTGGTGGAGCTGCACGGGTCGAGCAGTGAGACGGAGAACTCGTCCGACTTCGGAGACGAACTGGATGGAGACGAAGAGAAAGACAACCAAGTAAGAGCCTTAAGTTAAAGGGTAAAGTTGGGCGCCCGGGAAGCTCAGTTGGTAGAGCGCGCGCCCATTTATAGAGGTTCAGTTCTCGATGCAGCGGCCGCAGGTTTGACTCTGACCTGCGGCCCTTTGCTGCCTGTCATTCCCCCTTTTCTCACAATATTCCAACTTTTACTCTGAAAATATTTGAGTATCCCGTGTAATTGTGTGTGTGTGTGTGTGTGTGTGTGTGTGTGTAGCGTTACCTTCACAACGTGCTGGAGAGGCAGCGGCGGGGGGAGTTACGGATGCTGTTCGATGCTCTGAAGAGAGAAGTCGGGCTGAGGGAAGAGAAGACGACAAAGATCTCCACGCTCAAGAAGGTCTGACTCCACCCATCCATCCATCCATCCATCCACCCATCCATCCAACCATCCATCCATTCATCCATCCACCCATCCAACCATCCATCCATCCATCCATTCATCCATCCACCCATCCATCCAACCATTCCCCCATCCATCACCCATTCATCCATCCACCCATCCACCCATTCATCCACCCATCCATCCATTCATCCATCACCCATCCTACCATCCATCCATCCAACCATTCCCCCACCCATCATCCACCCACCCACCCATCCATCCAACCATCCATCCATCCATCCATTCATCCATCCAACCATCCATCCATCCACCCACCCATCCATCCAACCATCCATCCATCCATCCATTCATCCATCCAACCATCCATCCATCCATCCATCACCCATCCTACCATCCATCCACCCACCCACCCATCCATCCAACCATCCATCCATCCATCCATCCATCCTACCATCCATCCATCCACCCATCCATCCACCCACCCACCCATCCATCCAACCATCCATCCATCCATCCATCCACCCATCCATCCACCCACCCACCCTTTCATCCATCCATCCATCCATCCATCCATCCAACCATCCATCCAACCATTCCCCCACCCATCATCCATCCATCCATCCACCCATCTACCCACCAGCCAAATCCGGCCCCTCACAGATTATGATCCGGCCCGCATATCAATTTAGGTTCACAATACATTTTTGATGAAGTTTTTGTCACTTTCTCTGACGTTTTTGGGTGTTTTTTTTCTATGATGGCTGAGGAACTTTTTCCCGACTTCTTTAGGACTTTATGTCGACCAAACTGTAAGTGAGAAAACATGCAATAATACAGTCAAGACATTTGACTTTGTTGGGGCGGCCTCTAGCTCCCCCAGTGAGAGCGTTCGCCCCATGTCGGCTGAGTCCTTTGCAGC